>NW_027590032.1:0-12500 GCF_051106095.1 Pogona vitticeps
GTGATTTATATGGCGCCCATCTGTCAGCGAAGGCCTCTCTGGCCAGTTTATTTGCGTTGTGATTTTATTATTCCACCCTGGAGAGGAGAGGGAGCTGATTTTTTCTTCCCACCATCAAGGGGACCTGGGTTTGTGGCTGATTTCTACTGCTTTTAATTCCACCCCCTGGTCCCGCTTTTCTCCCCCTTTTCACAGCCGCTTGTACTTGTCATTTGGAATAACTGGATTTTCCCTTCCGAACCAGGTGTCGTTCTTTCAGTGAGCTCGTTCACGCGGATGCAGAGCTTCATCGTTCGTTCGCGCCACCCTGCAACCTCGAGGAACGACCGGATCCAGAAAGGTCGGCGGGTAAGTGTGCAGGGGGCCGGCGGGATGGTAGGCATACCATGTGGGTCTGTCACGAGCCCCTCTGCCCCGTGACGGCCCTTGTAGTTGTTAACAGAGAAGAAAGGTGTGAAATAACGATTTAAAAAACCGCTCTGGGTAATTTTAACGCCCCTGGGCATGCACAGAGTTGCAGTTTTCAAACTTGCCGTTAGGATGGCCGGTCCAAAACAAAAAAAGATTAAGGCAGATGTGTGTACAGGTGCGTATGTCTCTCGGCCCTTTACGCCTGCAGGACATGGCGAGCTGTCTGCAGTCTCCCTCCCAGCTCGGGTTCGAGTGCCGAGGTGGAGATTCCTGAGGACTTCCATCTCCCCTTCTTTCCCGCCAAGGACGAGAGAAAGTGCAGTTCGGGGCTGAGTGCCGTGACGGTCTTCTTTGTGTTTCATGTAAGTTATTATTTTATTATTACTCTTCTTCTGGCTTTTATTGTTCTTGTCTCCTCCAGCGCGCACGGGGGGGGGAGCAGGGCCGAAGGAAGGTTGGAGGACCCTCTCGCCCTACGCCGTGATCTGGCAGGCAGAGGAGGCCTTTTCTTTTTCCCTGTTCAGGCTGCCAGCAGACAGCTTTCTGCCTTTGCTGTATTTATTCGAAGAGCTCAGGCGGCAGTGCTTCAGAGGAGTCTGTCATCCATTATTAGGGTTCTTTAAAACAAACGCACCCACGTTTCCCTGCATTCTTCCCATGAGTCTCAGCCCATCTGTAAGAGAGGCAGACCCCCTTACGCTCTCGGTCGTGGCACTATAGGATCCCACTCCCTTCTCTAAATCTCAAAAAATACAGTGAAAGGGCCCACCAAGGCAGGGTGGGGAGGGGGATTGGAATCATCTGTTTCTTAATATCCTAGTAAAGTGTCTTCTTTAAAGTACGTTCATCGCCGGCCGGTTTTACATCTGAACTTGCATGGGTAATGGGTAATGGTGAATATGCAAAAGGGTTGCCAATAAAACCTGAAAATTCTCATTCCCCCCCACCTGCATTCTCTTTTGTGTGAGCGCGAGTGTTACTTTTTAGACTTCAGGAAACGGCTTTGGGACCATGAGTTTCTTCTCTTATTTTATTTATTTATTTATTTATTTATTTATTTATTTAATTAATTAATTAATTAATTAATTAATTAATTAATTAATTAATTAATATGCCTCCCACTCTACCCAAAGGCCTCTGGGCGGCTTACAACAATTAAAATTCAATACAATAAAATATAAAATGATTAAAATACAATTCAAATACGATTAAAATACAATTAAAATTGCCATCATAAAGACCCACAGCTACGGGGCGTGGACAACAGTAAAGAAGATCCAGGCGCAGACATCTGGTAGCTTTCCGATTAAACAGTGTACCAATTAAACAGCTGCCTAGAGTGGTCGAAATGACCAGATAGGCGGGGTATAAATAGAATAAAGAAAGAAAGAAATAAATTGCCACCTGTTACAGCGTGGACAGTAGGGCAAAAAGCAATAATAATAATAATAAGAAGAATAACAATAACTGCAACAATAATAATCATTTATAACTATATTTATTTATTACCGTTTCATGCAGTAATCTTATTAAGGCACACAAATATTTTAATTTAAAGAAAGGACGCTTAGTTCAAATGAGAAATTACAGATATCTAAAACCACCTTTACGAGTGGCTGATAAAGGAGAAAAGGGGAGGGGGGTTACTAATAAAAAGCAGGTGAAATAGACAAGCACCGAAAGTTCATTGAATTGTTCGTTGGGAAAGGAACCAGGGAAAAAAGACACGAGGAGGTTTCCTCCTCCCCAGTCCCTGGGAGAGCGAGGCGCCCTTCCTTTTCTTCCTCCTCCTCCTCCTCCTCCTCCTCCTCCTAGGTCCCTCTCAGGATATGCCCCCCCCATCGAGTAGGAGCCGTTTAGGAGCCGCGCTTTTAATTCCCCCAGCCGGGAAGCCTGGGGGGGGGGGGTTTGAAATGGCTAGGGTCCTCCGACATGAGGCTGCCAGCAGAGGGAGCCGAGAAGTGGCCGGCCAAGGGAGTAGAGTCACCGTCTAGCACGCTTGGACTCAGAGGGCCTTTCATGCTGACGTTCTAGCCTTCAGAACTCACAGGGCAGGTCCTCTGGTCCGGCCTCTTCCTGTCGCATCGCCATGGAGCCGCTCCCAGCCAATGGAAATCAGAGGGCAGGTCCTCAGGGCCCGCCTCTTCCTGCAAGTCGCCATGGGGACCTTCTAGCCCTTTGCACTCAGAGAGCAGGTCCTCCGGGCCCGCCCCTTCCTGTCCCGTTGCCATGGCGACCCTGGGACGCTAAAGGCCGGTGCGTCACGCTTTTCCTTCCCCACCGTGTCTCCCCATTATTTGTCCGGCCTGCCTCTGCGGCACCCAGAGGCTCTTCCGGCTGCAAGGCCGGTGGCAGACCCAGCCTGCGCTGAACGCTGCCCCGCTCCGACCGGGGACGGCGGCTGGGTAAGGAGGGCCGTGGGGGAGGGTGGGGTGACTGCTGGGACCCTTCTCCCCCACCCCATGATGGGCTTTGTAGTCCTTTAGGAGATGAATCTGATCGAAGGTGGGAAAAGTCACCAAGTCTCTGGGCATGTGCAGAGTAACGGTTGGTCTCCTCCCCATGAGGCTGGCCCTGAAGGAAAGGATTAAAGCGGGTCTGGATGGATTTCGGTCCCTCCCTCCCTCCCTCCCTCCTTCTGCTTCCAAACCCCATGGGAAATGCAGGGCAGGACTCATCCTGGTAGTTGTGGCCCTCACATTAAATGACTTGAAGTTCTTCATGCTTCCTTCTTTTATATATTTTAATTTAATTTCTTATTTAATTATATATTTATTTGATTTATATAATGGCCATCTGGCAGCCAAGGCCACTCTGGGCTTTTTGTTTGTGTTGCGATTTTATTATTTCACCCTGGAGAGGCGAGGGAGCCATCTTTTTCTTCCCAGCATCAAGGGCACCTTGGGTTGTGGCTCATTTCTACTGCTTTTAATTCCACCCGCTGCCCCCTGGTTTTCTCCCCCTTTTTACAGGCACTTGTACTTGTCATTTGGAATAACTGTATTTTTCCCCTCTTAAGCAGGTGTCGTTGTGTCCATGAGATCGCAGAGTTTCATAGTTCATTTGCTCCAACCAGTGCGCCACGTGGCTCTCATAAGGATGGAGGTTCCATATGGAACTGGAGTTTTCTCCATTTTCCTTCAATCAAAGTTAGAAAAAAATAATATTTGAACGTCTGTGACAAACTAGCGCTAAATAGGCAGCAACGGGTGGTGATGCAGGGTAACGCCAACACAGTAAGGTCACGTTCATTTACCGAGAGGATGTCGCACAAAGTTGACAGCCAGCGGCAGAGGTGGGAAAAAATATCCTGAAACTCAGGTTTCCAAGACACTATTATTTATTTATTCATTTTATCTAAAATACTTTTAGCCCGCCTTTCTCCTTAAAGAGGCCACTTACATTGTTAAAAGACAATAGTTAAAGAAGAAACAAGGACTATCCAACAGTGGTTTACATCATTAAAAGGCCATATTTGAATTTAGGACCAATGAATACAGAGAGGCACCTTACATCAACCAAACATTATATTAAAGGTAAAAACAATATATGAATGTTATAAACAAACTAAAATCAATCTGAATAAAGCAAAACACAAGTAGTACTAAACATCCAGTCATAGGTATAATGTATGAAAATCCACCTAAAAACCACACTTAGGTAGCCAGACAGTCCGGGAAGATTTGCCTGAAGAGAAAGGGCTTTATAGGTCAAAACCAGCTGTTTAAATTGAGCCCCGAAACAATCGGCAGCCTACGGAGCTGCCGTAATACAGGGGCGGCGCGATCAGTATGACGACCCATAGTCCGCAATCCGGCCGCCGCGTTTGAGTCCTGCGGAAGCGTCGTGACACTTTCCATCGACGGGACCACATGGAGCCTGTTAGCCCACTGGTTCTTAACCTTTGTTACTCGGATGTTTTTGTACTGCAACTCCCAGAAGCCTTCACCATCAGCTCTGGTGGCTGAGGTTTCTGGGAGTTGCAGTTCAAAAACACCTGAGTAACAAAGGTTAAGAACCACTGTGTTAGCCAATCTAGATTGATTACTAAGCTACAATAATGGGTACTTCTTGAGCCTACAGTGGCTCCTTATGATACACTGCCCGTATACGATTATCCCGCACCCCACCCCCACGGAAGGCCAGAATCCTGGGCTCTTTCAGAAGCAACGCTGATCGAAGGCTAGAGGTAGGGGTGTATTTATTTATTTTATATCCCGCCTATCTGGTCTCACGACCACTTTCATGTATGATGAGCAACTGTCTCCAAGTGAAGATGAGTGAGTACTTGCAGAGTGTATCCTGTCTGTTTTGGATAGCCTCTGAAGGAAAGTCTATGAAGGGATTTCCTTCATCCCGTCATCCTATAAAGAAAAATACAGAATTAAATCTCGTGCACCAACTCCCCTGCCGAAAAGACAGCTATAGAACGCTTACACCTTCCTCTATATAGGAAGAGACACCAAAGCATCCTTGAAGAAAAGCCCACAAAGGGATTTCCTTCATCCTGTCATCCAATAAAGAAAAAACTAAGCTTGCCATATTAATGTTAAGAAGCACATTAACATGAAAAGCATTCCTTTGCATTTTGTTTCTTTCTCTTTTGGCAGGGAACAAGAAAATAAAGCATAAGAACACTAATACTAATAGAGAAAACGGAAGCTCCTCGTCCACACGTTCATAGAAGAACTTTCAGTGGCTCCACGAAGCTGCAAGCACCTCCTCCTCATGTCTCCGATGCTCCCGTTAAGGCAAAGTAAAATATTTAGTCTCACCGGATCGCTTCCTACAAATCCGCTTCATCCACAGAACCTGACAAATAGCCCTCCAACTTAGACGACGATGAAGATTTTATTCATTTGACGTTTTTCTACCCTGTCTTCCTGCTAAAAACAGGACCCAAGGGGACTCACAGGATTAAAAGACAATATTTAAAAGTTAAAATCAGTCATTAACCCAAAAATTTGTAGAACATCGTTATTCCTATCATGATTATTGCTAACAAAAATACCCCGTTTGCTGTAGTAGAGAGAGCGCGTTAATAAATCAGCAAGCCTGGGTTCAAATACCCACCGAGAGGAGTAACACTGAATTAAACAAGAGCATTGAATTAACATTCTGCTGTTGGATGAAAATTGGTATCATTCACTTTGAAACCTAGGCGTTGTTTCTTGCATAGAATTTTTCCACCCAGAACACACAGGCAGGGGTGGCTGCCAGTTTTTGTTTATTAGGTACATGCCTAGAACAGACAAACCCACTGCTTTATTTTCCTGTTTGGGAATGTCTTCTATTTTTTTGTTTGTTTTTGCCACACCCACTGAAAGAGGTTTTGGGGGGAAAGAACATACCTTAGGCAACATTCGATTCTCTGAAATAAAGCCAACGTTGCATAAGTCGTTGTTTTGTCTGGTGTGTTTTTTAATGCACACTTAGAATGGCCAAATTAGAAATTCCAAGTTCCTAATTTATTTAGTAGATTTGGAAACGCAAGTTGAAGAAAACTAAGATTGACCAGTGCCTGATGTTTCATCCGAGAAGCCAAAATAGGAGGACAGTATTTTTAGGCAGCACTATTTTCATTCACCAATGCATATTCAGTTTGTTGTACAATACGTTCATTTCATTTTGCAGTTGAGTCATTTTAGCAGCCTGTCATCATTCAAGAGGAAATCTTTGAAGCGAAGACGCTGCTTAACACTCTCAGCAACACATAGGCAAGAAGAGGAAAACATTAACCCCTGCAAATTACTGAGCCGAAAACTCTGCAGAGCACAAGATACATTAAAAAGGGGGGTGTTTGGCTATTTGATAGGGGTCGGGTGGGGAGACAGTAGATTAGACCCTCCTGAGCAACCACTGGATTGCAGTAGAGTAACACAGGTCCCCCACGAGAGGTTTTATCAGAGAGAGTCAAGATTTCCAACCTACCGGAGGCGGCTAAAAAAAGAGGTAATAAACGACTTGACTTTGTGTAGAAAAGGCTGCCAAAGTGGCTCAAACTTTTTTAGGGGCTGGTCAGATGGAAATAACCCCCCCCACCCCGCTGAACACTATTCATTGAGGAAAAGCCTGCCTGAAGAGACAGGTCTCCACCTGCTTGGACAAGGACAGCACGGAGAACACTTCTCCTTTCAGGGAAGAGATGCAGCGTACCAGGAGCAAGATGCTCGCAAAGCATCATGTCAGGTTACCGGGTTTGTTTTTTCACAGCCAAAACCAAAGATTTTGTGTCCTTGTAAAGGGTAGAGTTAGTTCTTGTGGACTGAGATCCATTTCAGGAGTCAAGAACCTGTGCTGCTTTTAAGATCACAAGTTTCCCCTTTAGGCATTTGTTGGGGGACTCCCGGATGACTTCCAAGGAGGGGGAGCCCTATTCTTCAGGCTTTCCCCACCGAAATTCCCATGGCTGGAGGTGAGGCGGGGAGGACCAGTTTTTCCATAAGAGGATCAAGAGTACCAAGCTGTTAAAAAAGACCCAGGCACAGTAAGCGAAAAATAGAAAGCAAAAAAAGAAAAGAAAAGAAAGAAAGAAAGAAAGAAAAAAGAAAAGGAAAGGAAAAAAGAAAAGAAAAGAAAAGTGTGCTGCTTCTATACCGCCCCATAGTGCTTCAAGCACTCTCAGGGTGATTTACAAGTTAATTATGCAGGCTACACATTGCCCCCACCCAGCAAGCTGGGTACTCATTCTACCAACCTCAGAAGGATAGAAGTCTGAGCCAACCTTGAGCCGGCTACCTGGGATCGAACCCCAGGTCGTGAGCAGTTTTGGCTGCAGTACAGCATTTTAACCAGTCCACCACGAGGCTCTCATAAGGATGGAGGTTCCATATGGAGCTGCAGTTTTCTCCATTTTCCTTCAATGAAAGTTAGAAAAAAAATAATATTTGAACGACTGTAACAAACTAGCGCTAATTGGACAGCAACGGGTTGTGATGCAGGGCAACGCCAACAGAGTAAGGTCACGTTCATTTACCGAGAGGATGTCACACAAAGTTGACAGCCAGGGGCAGAGGTGGGAAAAAATATCCTGAAATTCAGGTTTCCAAGACACTATTATTTATTTATTCATTTTATCTAAAATACTTTTAGCCCGCCTTTCTCCTTAAAGAGGCCTCTTACATTGTTGAAAGACAATAGTTAAAAGCAGAAACAAGGACTATCCAACAGTGGTTTACATCATTAAAAGGCCATATTTAAAGTTAGGACCAATGAATACAGAGAGGCACCTTCCATCAACCAAATATTATATTAAAGGTAAAAGCAGTATGTGAATATTATAAACGAACAAAGTAAAATCACTCTGAATAAAGCAAAACACAAGTAGTAGTAAACATCCAGTCATAGGTATAATGCATGAAAATCCACCTAAAAACCACACTTAGGTAGGCAGACACTCCGGGAAGAGTTGCCTGAAGAGAAAGGGCTTTATAGGTCAAAACCAGCTGTTTAAATTGAGCCCAGAAACCGATCAGCAGCCTGCGGAGCTGCCATAACACGAGGGCGAGGCGATCCCTATCAGGAACCACAGTCTGCAATCCAGCCACCACGTTTTAGTCTTGCGGAAGTATCTTGACACTTTCTATCGACGCGACCAGTTGGAGCCCGTTACCCAATCTGGATTGATTATTAAGCTACAATAAAGGGTACTTCTTGAGCCCACAATCACTCCTTATGATAAACTACCCCTATGGGCTTAAGTCCCACCCCCACTCCACCTGCACAGAAGGCTAGACTGCTGGTCTCCTTCAGAAGCAACGCCAACGCAAGGCCAGAGGCGTGGGATGTAGGATGAGCAATTGCCTCCATGTGACCCGTCTGTTTATGGATCTCCATAGGAAGATAGCCAAAATAACCCCTGAAGGGATTTCCTTTTCCCCATCATCCTATAAAGAATAATACAGAATCAAATGTCCTGTACAGAATCCCCATCCTAAAAAGACAGCTGTAGATTGCTTACACGTTCCTCTATATAGGAAGAGACACGAAAGCATCCTTGAAGGAAAGCCCACGAAGGGATTTCCTTCGTCCCGTCATCGTACAAAGAAGAAACTAACCCTGGCACATTAACGTTAAGAAGCACATTAACATCAAAAGCATTAGTTTACATTTTGTTTCTTTCTCTTCTGGCAGGTATTAAGAAAAAGAAACCACCACAGCACACGTTCCTTTATCAATACTAATAGAGAAAATGGAAGCTCCTATTCCACACGTTTATAGAAGACGTTTCAGCGCAAGCACCTCATCTCGACGTCCCCGACGCTCCTACTAAGGGAAAGTAAACTATTTAGTATCAACGGATCGCTTCTTAGAAATCCGCTTTGTCTAGAGAACCCGACAAACAGCCTGTGGGAAAATTGTATGCCTTTAAAATGTATATATCTATGGCAGTAGCAAATGTATATTATAAATGTATATAAATGTATATATCTGTATGCTAGTAGCAGGCATCATGCCCTAGCTGCAAGACACGTACATAACTGCTAACTGCCAGTAATGGATAAATCATTGACCTGCTGTCTATTGTCTCTGGATAATGTAGTTAAAGTGTTCGTGTATTCAGGAACTTGTCTATGTACTCAGGAAATTATCTGTTGACCATTATCTGTGTCTGTTTACTATTAACTGTTTACCAGCCTGTCTGTTTGCTAATCACTCTGTTTACTGATGCCTTTGTATTCAAGGAAATTAGCTGTCTCTGTTTACTAGCACTCTGGTTATTCTGGCTGTGTATTCAGAAAATTAGTTACCTCTGTATTGATTAACTAGAGCAAATGTAGTAGGGGGATACAATAAAAGAAGAGGAGGCGGGGGAACGAGAGATTCCGCCTCTGAACAGCTGCCATACACTCGAGTGTCCCGTCTTTTCTTTTCCCCCCTTGCTGGTCAAGGAGAAAGATCCCTGCCCTGAGGCTTCATCTGCAAGACCCCTACTTCCCCTCATCTTGCAGATCCCGACAACAGCCCTCCAACTTATGAGTTCTAAGACGACCGTGTAGATTTTATTCATTTGAAATTTTTCTACCCTGTGTTCCTGCTGAAAACAGGACCCAAGGTGACTCACAGCATTAAAAGACAATATTTATAAGTTAAAATCAGCAATCAATCCAAAAATTTGTATAACATCGTTATTCCTATCCTGATTATTCCTAACGAAAACATCCAGTTTTGTGTAGTGGAGAGAGTACATTAAGAAATCAGGAAGTCCGGGCTGAAATCCTCGTTGAGAAACATCACAGAGCATTAAATTAAGCATTCTGCTCTTGGTTCTTAACCTTTGTTACTCGGATGTTTTTGGACTGCAAGTCCCAGAAGCCTTCACCATCAGCTCTGGTGGCTGAGGTTTCTGGGAGTTGCAGTTCAAAAACACCTGAGTAACAAAGGTTAAGAACCACTGTGTTAGTCAATCTAGATTGATTACTAAGCTACAATAATGGGTACTTCTTGAGCCTACAGTGGCTCCTTATGATACACTGCCCATATATGATTAACCCCCACCCCACCCCACCCCACCCCCACGGAAGGCCAGACTCCTGGGGTCTTTCAGAAGCAATGCTGATCCAAGGCTAGAGGCAGGGGTGTATTTATTTATTTTATATCTCGCCTATCTGGTCTTACGACCACTCTCATGTATGATGAGCAATTGTCTCCAAGTGAAGATCCCGGAGTGCTTGCAGAGTGTATCCTGTCTGTTTTGGTTAGCCTCTGAAGGAAAGTCTATGAAGGGATTTCCTTCACCCCATCATCCTATAAAGAAAAATACAGAATTAAATCTCGTTCACCAACTCCCCTGCCGAAAAGACAGCTATAGAAGGCCTACACCTTCCTCTATATAGGAAGAGACACCAAAGCATCCTTGAAGAAAAGTCCACCAAGGGATTTCCTTCGTCTTGTCATCCTATAAAGAAAAAACTAAGCTTGCCGTAGTAACGTTAAGAAGCACATTAACATGAAAAGCATTCCTTTTCATTTTGTTTCTTTCTCTTTTGGCAGGGAACAAGAAAATAAAGCATAAGAACACTAATACTAATAGAGAAAACGGAAGCTCCTCTTCCACACGTTCATAGAAGAACTTTCAGTGGTTCCAAGAAGCTGCAAGCGCCTCCTCCTCGTGTCTCCGATGCTCCCGTTAAGGCAAAGTAAAATATTTAGTCTCACCGGATCGCTTCCTACAAATCCGCTTCATCTAGAGAACCTGACAAATAGCCCTGCAACTTAGACCACGGTGTAGATTTTATTCATTTAAAATTTTTCAACCCTGTTTTCCTGCTAAAAACAGGACCCAAGGGGACTCACAGGATTAAAAGACAATATTTAAAAGTTAAAATCAGTCATTAATTCCAAAAATTGTATAACATCGTTATTCCTATCATGATTATTGTTAACAAAAATACCCCGTTTGCTGTAGTAGAGAGAGCACGTTAATAAATCAGCAAGCCTGGGTTCAAATACCCACCGAGAGGAGTAACATTGAATTAAACAAGAGCATTGTATTAAACATTCTGCTGTTGGATGAAAATTGGTATCATTCACTTTGAAACCTAGGCGTTGTTTCTTGCATAGAATTTTTCCACCCAGAACACACAGGCAGGGGTGGCTGCCAGTTTTTGTTTATTAATTACATGCCTAGAAGAGACAAACCCACTGCTTTATTTTCCTTTTTGGGAATGTCTTCTTTTTTTTGTTTTGTTTTGTTTTTGTCACATCCACTGAAAGAGGTTTTGGGGGGAGAGAACATTCCTTAGGCAACATTCGATTCCCTGAAATAAACCCAATGTTGCATAAGTCGTTGTTTTGTCTGGTTTTTTTTTTTTTAACGCACACACACTTAGAATGGCCAAATTAGAAATTCCAAGTTCCCGATTTATTTAGTAGATTTGGACACCCCAGTTGAAGAAAACTAAGATTGACCAGTGCCTGATGTTTCATCCGAGAAGCCAAAATAGGAGGACAGTATTTTTAGGCAGCACTATTTTTATTCAGAAATACCTATTCATTTTGTTGCAGGTTCATTTCATTTTGCGGTCGAGTCATTCTAGCAGCCTGTCATCATGGAAGAGGAAATATTTAAAATGAAGCTGCAGCTTAATAGTCTGTGCAACACAGAGGAAACCATTAAGTCCTTGAAATTACTGAGCCGAAACCTCTGGACAGCACAAGATCCATTAAAAAGAGGTTGTTTGGCTATTTGATGGGGTCGGGCTGGCAGACAGTAGATGAGACCCTCGGGGGGGGGGGGATTGCAGTAGAGTAACACAGGTCTCCGACTATAAGTTTTATCAGAGAGAGCGTAGATTTCCAAACAACCGCAGGCAAGTAAAAAGGAAGGTAATAAACGACTTGACTTTGTGTAGAAAAGGCTGCCAAGGTGGATCAAACCTTTTCTAGGGGCTCGTCAGATGGAAACACCCCCCGCCCCGCTGAACACCCAATTTATCACCCCCACCAACAAACTTTGAACGTTGATCTGAAGAAAAAGGCCTTCTTGGTCAGTCTTGGCTACCTGAAATCCGAAACGAACTTGTGGAGCAAGCGAAGAAGAAGCAGCAAGAGCAGCAGCCGCCGCCACCGCCGCCGCCGGTCTCCTCAGGTTGACGACACAGCGGCCAGCCAGCAAACCCCACCCCTCCCGTTTAGTTTATATACGAAACGCGCTAGGTGAGGGGCTCTACGTCACCAGACGGCCCAGTTAATTGGGGGGGCGTATCGGGCAGTGGATTGAATTCAACCAATGGGCTTTAAAAAAATTCGGGAGGAGGCGGTGCTGCGGAAAGTGAGAGAAATGCCGCTTGAGGGGTGTTTCGACTTCAGGTTCCGATGCGAAAGCAAGTCGGGGTCGTTCTCGTGCGGGGGCTGGGGGGGGGTTGAGTTCTACGCGGGGAAGCGTTCGAGGTACTAAAGAAGGGACTGTGCCGTGCCAGAGGTGGTTTTTGTTTCTTTCGTTGGTTAAGCAAAAGAGAGAAGAGGTTAAGAGTGTCTAGGGTTCCGTTGGGGAGGTGCACCTCTTTGTACGAATCAAGTGAAGGGGGAGCGTTTGAGTGTTTTACCTCTCCTGGGAAAGGTTTTTGAAAATTTGAAAGGTTTTGAAA
>NW_027590032.1:22500-25618 GCF_051106095.1 Pogona vitticeps
AGGGTTAGGGTTAGGGTTAGGGTTAGGGTTAGGGTTAGGGTTAGGGTTAGGGTTAGGGTTAGGGTTAGGGTTAGGGTTAGGGTTAGGGTTAGGGTTAGGGTTAGGGTTAGGGTTAGGGTTAGGGTTAGGGTTAGGGTTAGGGTTAGGGTTAGGGTTAGGGTTAGGGTTAGGGTTAGGGTTAGGGTTAGGGTTAGGGTTAGGGTTAGGGTTAGGGAGGGTTAGGGTTAGGGTTAGGGTTAGGGTTAGGGTTAGGGTTAGGGTTAGGGTTAGGGTTAGGGTTAGGGTTAGGGTTAGGGTTAGGGTTAGGGTTAGGGTTAGGGTTAGGGTTAGGGTTAGGGTTAGGGTTAGGGTTAGGGTTAGGGTTAGGGTTAGGGTTAGGGTTAGGGTTAGGGTTAGGGTTAGGGTTAGGGTTAGGGTTAGGGTTAGGGTTAGGGTTAGGGTTAGGGTTAGGGTTAGGGTTAGGGTTAGGGTTAGGGTTAGGGTTAGGGTTAGGGTTAGGGTTAGGGTTAGGGTTAGGGTTAGGGTTAGGGTTAGGGTTAGGGTTAGGGTTAGGGTTAGGGTTAGGGTTAGGGTTAGGGTTAGGGTTAGGGTTAGGGTTAGGGTTAGGGTTAGGGTTAGGGTTAGGGTTAGGGTTAGGGTTAGGGTTAGGGTTAGGGTTAGGGTTAGGGTTAGGGTTAGGGTTAGGGTTAGGGTTAGGGTTAGGGTTAGGGTTAGGGTTAGGGTTAGGGTTAGGGTTAGGGTTAGGGTTAGGGTTAGGGTTAGGGTTAGGGTTAGGGTTAGGGTTAGGGTTAGGGTTAGGGTTAGGGTTAGGGTTAGGGTTAGGGTTAGGGTTAGGGTTAGGGTTAGGGTTAGGGTTAGGGTTAGGGTTAGGGTTAGGGTTAGGGTTAGGGTTAGGGTTAGGGTTAGGGTTAGGGTTAGGGTTAGGGTTAGGGTTAGGGTTAGGGTTAGGGTTAGGGTTAGGGTTAGGGTTAGGGTTAGGGTTAGGGTTAGGGTTAGGGTTAGGGTTAGGGTTAGGGTTAGGGTTAGGGTTAGGGTTAGGGTTAGGGTTAGGGTTAGGGTTAGGGTTAGGGTTAGGGTTAGGGTTAGGGTTAGGGTTAGGGTTAGGGTTAGGGTTAGGGTTAGGGTTAGGGTTAGGGTTAGGGTTAGGGTTAGGGTTAGGGTTAGGGTTAGGGTTAGGGTTAGGGTTAGGGTTAGGGTTAGGGTTAGGGTTAGGGTTAGGGTTAGGGTTAGGGTTAGGGTTAGGGTTAGGGTTAGGGTTAGGGTTAGGGTTAGGGTTAGGGTTAGGGTTAGGGTTAGGGTTAGGGTTAGGGTTAGGGTTAGGGTTAGGGTTAGGGTTAGGGTTAGGGTTAGGGTTAGGGTTAGGGTTAGGGTTAGGGTTAGGGTTAGGGTTAGGGTTAGGGTTAGGGTTAGGGTTAGGGTTAGGGTTAGGGTTAGGGTTAGGGTTAGGGTTAGGGTTAGGGTTAGGGTTAGGGTTAGGGTTAGGGTTAGGGTTAGGGTTAGGGTTAGGGTTAGGGTTAGGGTTAGGGTTAGGGTTAGGGTTAGGGTTAGGGTTAGGGTTAGGGTTAGGGTTAGGGTTAGGGTTAGGGTTAGGGTTAGGGTTAGGGTTAGGGTTAGGGTTAGGGTTAGGGTTAGGGTTAGGGTTAGGGTTAGGGTTAGGGTTAGGGTTAGGGTTAGGGTTAGGGTTAGGGTTAGGGTTAGGGTTAGGGTTAGGGTTAGGGTTAGGGTTAGGGTTAGGGTTAGGGTTAGGGTTAGGGTTAGGGTTAGGGTTAGGGTTAGGGTTAGGGTTAGGGTTAGGGTTAGGGTTAGGGTTAGGGTTAGGGTTAGGGTTAGGGTTAGGGTTAGGGTTAGGGTTAGGGTTAGGGTTAGGGTTAGGGTTAGGGTTAGGGTTAGGGTTAGGGTTAGGGTTAGGGTTAGGGTTAGGGTTAGGGTTAGGGTTAGGGTTAGGGTTAGGGTTAGGGTTAGGGTTAGGGTTAGGGTTAGGGTTAGGGTTAGGGTTAGGGTTAGGGTTAGGGTTAGGGTTAGGGTTAGGGTTAGGGTTAGGGTTAGGGTTAGGGTTAGGGTTAGGGTTAGGGTTAGGGTTAGGGTTAGGGTTAGGGTTAGGGTTAGGGTTAGGGTTAGGGTTAGGGTTAGGGTTAGGGTTAGGGTTAGGGTTAGGGTTAGGGTTAGGGTTAGGGTTAGGGTTAGGGTTAGGGTTAGGGTTAGGGTTAGGGTTAGGGTTAGGGTTAGGGTTAGGGTTAGGGTTAGGGTTAGGGTTAGGGTTAGGGTTAGGGTTAGGGTTAGGGTTAGGGTTAGGGTTAGGGTTAGGGTTAGGGTTAGGGTTAGGGTTAGGGTTAGGGTTAGGGTTAGGGTTAGGGTTAGGGTTAGGGTTAGGGTTAGGGTTAGGGTTAGGGTTAGGGTTAGGGTTAGGGTTAGGGTTAGGGTTAGGGTTAGGGTTAGGGTTAGGGTTAGGGTTAGGGTTAGGGTTAGGGTTAGGGTTAGGGTTAGGGTTAGGGTTAGGGTTAGGGTTAGGGTTAGGGTTAGGGTTAGGGTTAGGGTTAGGGTTAGGGTTAGGGTTATTAGGGTTAGGGTTAGGGTTAGGGTTAGGGTTAGGGTTAGGGTTAGGGTTAGGGTTAGGGTTAGGGTTAGGGTTAGGGTTAGGGTTAGGGTTAGGGTTAGGGTTAGGGTTAGGGTTAGGGTTAGGGTTAGGGTTAGGGTTAGGGTTAGGGTTAGGGTTAGGGTTAGGGTTAGGGTTAGGGTTAGGGTTAGGGTTAGGGTTAGGGTTAGGGTTAGGGTTAGGGTTAGGGTTAGGGTTAGGGTTAGGGTTAGGGTTAGGGTTAGGGTTAGGGTTAGGGTTAGGGTTAGGGTTAGGGTTAGGGTTAGGGTTAGGGTTAGGGTTAGGGTTAGGGTTAGGGTTAGGGTTAGGGTTAGGGTTAGGGTTAGGGTTAGGGTTAGGGTTAGGGTTAGGGTTAGGGTTAGGGTTAGGGTTAGGGTTAGGGTTAGGGTTAGGGTTAGGGTTAGGGTTAGGGTTAGGGTTAGGGTTAGGGTTAGGGTTAGGGTTAGGGTTAGGGTTAGGGTTAGGGTTAGGGTTAGGGTTAGGGTTAGGGTTAGGGTTAGGGTTAGGGTTAGGGTTAGGGTTAGG
>NW_027590033.1:0-12500 GCF_051106095.1 Pogona vitticeps
CTTCCCTTCTTTCTTTCCTTCTTTCTTCTTTCTTTCCTTCTTTCATTCCTTCCTTCTTTCTTCCTTTCTTCCTTTCCTTCTTTCTTTCCTTCTTTCTTTCTTTCTTTCTTCCTTCTTTCTTTCTTTCTTTCCTTCTTTCCTTCTTTCTTTCTTTCTTTCTTTCTTCCCTTCTTTATTTCTTTCTTTCTTTCCTTTCTTTCTTTCTTTCCTTCCTTCTTTCCTTCTTTCTTTCCTTCTTTCTTTCCTTCATTCATTCCTTCCTTCTTTCTTTCCTTCTTTCCCTCATTCTTTCTTCCCTTCTTTCTTTCCCTCATTCTTTCTTCCCTTCTTTCTTTCCTTCTTTCTTTCTTTCCTACATTCGTTCCTTCCTTCTTTCTATCTTTCCTTCTTTCCTTTTTTCTTCCCTTCTTTCTTTCTTCCCTTCTTTCTTTCCTGCCTTCGTTCTTTCCTTCTTTCCTTCTTTCTTTCTTTCCTTCTTTCTTTCTTTCCCTCATTCTTTCTTCCCTTCTTTCTTTCCTTACTTCTTTCTTTCTTCCTTTCCTTCTTTCTTTCTTCTTTCTTTCTTTCTTTTTTCCCTCATTCTTCTCCCTTCTTTCTTTCTTTCTTCCCTTCTTTCTTCTTTCTTTCTTCTTTCTCTTCTTCTTTCTTTCTTTCGTTCTTTCCTTCTTTCTTTCCTTCTTTCTTCCTTTCTTCCTTTCTTCTTCCTTTCTTCCTTTCCTTCCTTCTTTCCTTCTTTCTTTCTTCTTTCCTTCTTTCCTTCTTTCCTTCTTTCTTTCTTCCTTTCCTTCTTTCTTTCTTTCCTTCTTTCCTTCTTTCTTTCTTTCCCCCTTTCTTTCCTTCTTTCCTTCTTTCTTTCTTTCTTTCTTTCTTTTGTTCTTTCTTTCCTTCCTTCTTTCCTTCTTTCTTTCTTTCTTTCCTTCTTTCTTTCCTTCTTTCTTTCTTTCTTTCCTTCTTTCTTTCTTTCTTTCATTCTCTCATTCTTTCTTTCTTTCCTTCTTTCTTTCTTTCCTCCTTCCTTCCTTCCTTCCTTTCTTTCTTTCTTTTTTCTTTCTTCCTTCCTTCCCTGCTTTCTTTCTTTATTTCTTTCTTCCTTTCTTCCCTTATTTCTTCCCTTCTTTCTTTCTTTCTTCTTTCTTCTTTCTTTCTTTCCGTCTTTCTTTTTTTCCCTCATTCTTTCTTCCCTTCTTTCTTTCTTTCTTCCCTTCTTTCTTTCTTTCTTTCTTTCTTTCCTTCTTCTTTCTTCTTCTTCTTTCTTTCGTTCTTTCCTTCTTTCTTTCCTTCTTTCTTCCTTTCTTCCTTTCTTTCTTCCTTCTTCCTTTCCTTTTTTCCTTCTTTCTTTCTTTCTTTCCTTCTTTCCTTCTTTCTTTCTTCCTTTCCTTCTTTCTTTCTTTCCTTCTTTCCTTCTTTCTTTATTTCCTCCTTTCTTTCCTTCTTTCCTTCTTTCTTTCTTTCTTTCTTTTGTTCTTTCTTTCCTTCCTTCTTTCCTTCTTTCTTTCTTTCTTTCCTTCTTTCTTTCCTTCTTTCTTTCTTTCTTTCTTTCCTTCTTTCTTTCTTTCTTTCTTTCTTTCATTCTCTCATTCTTTCTTCTTTCCTTCTTTCTTTCTTTCTTCCTTCCTTCCTTCCTTTCTTTCTTTCTTTATTTCTTCCTTCCTTCCCTGCTTTCTTTCTTTCTTTCTTCCTTTCTTCCCTTATTTCTTTCCTTCTTCTTTCTTTCTTTCTTTCTTTCTTTCCTTCTTTCTGTCTTCTTTCTTTCTTCTTCTTTCTTCCTTCTTTCCTTCTTTCCCTTCTTTATTTCTTTCTTTCTTACTTTCTTTCTTTCTTTCCTTCTTTCCTTCTTTCTTTCTTTCTTTCCTTCCTTCTTTCTTTCTTTCCTTCTTTCTTTCTTTCTTTCTTTCTTTCTTTCTTTCTTTCTTTCTTTCCTTCTTCCTTTCATTTTCTTTCTACCTTCCTTTCTTCCCTTATTTCTTTCCTTCTTTCTTTCTTTCTTTCTTTTCTTCTTTCCCTCATTCTTCCTTCCCTTCTTTCTTTCCTTCTTTCTTTCTTTCTTTCCTTCTTTCATTCCTTCCTTCTTTCTTCCTTTCTTCCTTTCCTTCTTTCTTTCCTTCTTTCTTTCTTTCTTTCTTTCCTTCTTTCTTTCTTTCTTTCCTTCTTTCCTTCTTTCTTTCTTTCTTTCTTTCTTCCCCTTTCTTTATTTCTTTCTTTCTCCTTTCTTTCTTTCTTTCCTTCCTTCTTTCCTTCTTTCTTTCCTTCTTTCTTTCCTTCATTCATTCCTTCCTTCTTTCTTTCCTTCTTTCCCTCATTCTTTCTTCCCTTCTTTCTTTCCCTCATTCTTTCTTCCCTTCTTTCTTTCCTTCTTTCTTTCTTTCCTACATTCGTTCCTTCCTTCTTTCTATCTTTCCTTCTTTCCTTTTTCTTCCCTTCTTTCTTTCTTCCCTTCTTTCTTTCCTGCCTTCGTTCTTTCCTTCTTTCCTTCTTTCTTTCTTTCCTTCTTTCTTTCTTTCCCTCATTCTTTCTTCCCTTCTTTCTTTCCTTACTTCTTTCTTTCTTCCTTTCCTTCTTTCTTTCTTTCTTTCTTTCTTTCTTTCCTTCTTTCTTTCTTTCTTTCTTCCCTTCTTTCTTTCTTTCTTTCTTTCCTTCTTTCTTTCTTTCTTTCTTTCCTTCCTTCTGTCCTTCTTTCTTTCCTTCTTCCTTCCTTCCTTCCTTCCTTTCTTTCTTTCTTTCTTTCTTTCTTTCTTTCTTTCTTTCTTTCTTCCTTCCTTCCTTCCTTCCTTCCTTCCTTCCTTTCTTCCTTTCTTCCCTTATTTCTTCCCTTCTTTCTTTCTTTCTTTCTTTCTTTCTTTCTTTCTTACTTACTTACTTTCCTTCTTTCCTTCTTTCTTTCTTTCTTTCTTTCCTTCCTTCCTTCTTTCTTCCCTTCTTTCTTTCCTTCTTTCCTTCTTTCTTTGTTTGTTTCTTTCTTTCTTTCCTTCTTTCCTTTTTTCTTTCTTTCCTTCTTTGCTTCTTTCTTTCTTTCTTTCCTTCCTTCCTTCTTTCTTTCTTTCCTTCTTTCTTTCTTTCCTTCTTTCTTCCTTCCTTCCATTCTTTCTTTGTTTCTTCCTTTCTTTTTTCTTTCTTCCTTTCTTCACTTATTTCTTTCCTTCTTTCTTTCTTTCCTTCTTTCTTCTTTCTTTCTTTCTTTCTTCTTCTTTCTTTCTTTCTTTCTTTCTTTCTTTCCTTCCTTCTTTCTTTTTTTCCCTCATTCTTTCTTACCTTCTTTCTTTCCTTCTTTCTTTCTTTCCTTCTTTCTTTCTTCCCTTCTTTCTTTCTTTCTTCCTTTTTTTTCCTTTCTTCCTTTCTTCCCTTATTTCTTTCCTTCTTTCTTTCTTTCTTTCTTTCTTTTCTTCTTTCCTTCTTTCTTTCTTTCTTTCTTTCCTTCCTTCTTTCTTTTTTTCCTTCTTTCTTTCTTACCTTCTTTCTTTCTTTCTTTCTTTCATTCTTTCTTTCTTTCTTTCTTTCTTTCTTTCTTTCTTTCCTTCTTTCCTTCTTTCTTTCTTTCTTTCGTTCTTTCCTTCTTTCTTTCCTTCTTTCTTCCTTCCTTTCTTTCTTCCTTTCTTCCTTTCCTTTTTTCCTTCTTTCTTTCTTTCTTTCCTTCTTTCCTTCTTTCCTTCTTTCTTTCTTTCTTCCTTTCCTTCTTTCTTTCTTTCCTTCTTTCCTTCTTTCTTTCTTTCCTCCTTTCTTTCCTTCTTTCCTTCTTTCTTTCTTTCTTTCTTTTGTTCTTTATTCCTTCCTTCTTTCCTTCTTTCTTCCTTTCTTCCCTTATTTCTTTCCTTCTTTCTTTCTTTCTTATTTCGTTCTTTCTTTCTTTCTTTCTTTCTTTCTTTCCTTCTTTCTTTCTTTCTTTCCTTCTTTCCTTCTTTCTTTGTTTGTTTCTTTCTTTCCTTCCTTCTTTCCTTCTTTCCTTCTTTCTTTCTTTCTTTCTTTCTTACTTTCTTTCTTTCTTTCCTTCTTTCCTTCTTTCTTTCTTTCTTTCCTTCCTTCTTTCTTTCTTTCCTTCTTTCTTTCTTTCTTTCTTTCTTTCTTTCTTTCTTTCTTTCTTTCTTTCCTTCTTCCTTTCTTTTTTCTTTCTTCCTTCCTTTCTTCCCTTAGTTCTTTCCTTCTTTCTTTCTTTCTTTCTTTCTTTCCTTCCTTCCTTCTTTCTTCCCTTCTTTCTTTCCTTCTTTCCTTCTTTCTTTGTTTGTTTCTTTCTTTCTTTCCTTCTTTCCTTTTTTCTTTCTTTCCTTCTTTGCTTCTTTCTTTCTTTCTTTCCTTCCTTCCTTCTTTCTTTCTTTCCTTCTTTCTTTCTTTCCTTCTTTCTTCCTTCCTTCCATTCTTTCTTTGTTTCTTCCTTTCTTTTTTCTTTCTTCCTTTCTTCACTTATTTCTTTCCTTCTTTCTTTCTTTCCTTCTTTCTTCTTTCTTTCTTTCTTTCTTTCTTTCTTTCTTTCTTTCTTTCTTTCTTTCCTTCCTTCTTTCTTTTTTTCCCTCATTCTTTCTTACCTTCTTTCTTTCCTTCTTTCTTTCTTTCCTTCTTTCTTTCTTCCCTTCTTTCTTTCTTTCTTCCTTTTTTTTCCTTTCTTCCTTTCTTCCCTTATTTCTTTCCTTCTTTCTTTCTTTCTTTCTTTCTTTTCTTCTTTCCTTCTTTCTTTCTTTCTTTCTTTCCTTCCTTCTTTCTTTTTTCCTTCTTTCTTTCTTACCTTCTTTCTTTCTTTCTTTCTTTCATTCTTTCTTCTTTCTTTCTTTCTTTCTTTCTTTCTTCTTTCTTCCTTCTTTCCCTCTTTCTTTCTTTCTTTCGTTCTTTCCTTCTTTCTTTCCTTCTTTCTTCCTTTCTTCCTTTCTTTCTTCCTTTCTTCCTTTCCTTTTTTCCTTCTTTCTTTCTTTCTTTCCTTCTTTCCTTCTTTCCTTCTTTCTTTCTTTCTTCCTTTCCTTCTTTCTTTCTTTCCCTTCTTTCCTTCTTTCTTTCTTTCCTCCTTTCTTTCCTTCTTTCCTTCTTCTTTCTTTCTTTCTTTTGTTCTTTATTTCCTTCCTTCTTTCCTTCTTTCTTCCTTTCTTCCCTTATTTCTTTCCTTCTTTCTTTCTTTCTTATTCGTTCTTTCTTTCTTTCTTTCTTTCTTTCCTTCTTTCTTTCTTTCTTTCCTTCTTTCCTTCTTTCTTTGTTTGTTTCTTTCTTTCCTTCCTTCTTTCCTTCTTTCCTTCTTTCTTTCTTTCTTTCTTTCTTACTTTCTTTCTTTCTTTCCTTCTTTCCTTCTTTCTTTCTTTCTTTCCTTCCTTCTTTCTTTCTTTCCTTCTTTCTTTCTTTCTTTCTTTCTTTCTTTCTTTCTTTCTTTCCTTCTTCCTTTCTTTTTTCTTTCTTCCTTCCTTTCTTCCCTTAGTTCTTTCCTTCTTTCTTTCTTTCTTTCTTTCTTTCTTTCTTTCTTTTCTTCTTTCCCTCATTCTTCCTTCCCTTCTTTCTTTCCTTCTTTCTTTCTTTCTTTCCTTCTTTCATTCCTTCCTTCTTTCTTCCTTTCTTCCTTTCCTTCTTTCTTTCCTTCTTTGTTTCTTTCTTTCTTCTTTCTTTCCTTCTTTCCTTCTTTCTTTCTTTCTTTCCTTCTTCTTTCCTTCTTTCTTTCCTTCTTTCTTCCCTTCTTTATTTCTTTCTTTCTTTCCTTTCTTTCTTTCTTTCCTTCCTTCTTTCCTTCTTTCTTTCCTTCTTTCTTTCTTCATTCATTCCTTCCTTTCTTTCCTTCTTTCTTTCTTTCCTTCTTCCTTGCTTCCTTCCATTCTTTCTTTCTTCCTTCCCTTCTTTCTTTCTTTCTTCCTTTCTTTATTTCTTTCTTTCTTCCTTTCTTCACTTATTTCTTTCCTTCTTTCTTTCTTTCTTTCTTTTCTTCTTTACTTCTTTCTTTCTTTCTTTCTTTCCTTCTTTCTTTTTTCCCCTCATTGTTTCTTCCCTTCTTTCTTCCCTTCTTTCTTTCTTTCTTTCATTCATTCTTTCTTTCTTTCTTTCCTTCTTTCCTTCTTTCTTTCTTTCTTTCCTTCTTTCTTTCTTTCTTTCATTCCTTCCTTCTTTCTTTCTTTCCTTCTTTCCCTCATTCTTTCTTCCCATCTTTCTTTCCCTCATTCTTTCTTCCCTTCTTTCTTTCCTTCTTTCTTTCTTTCCTACATTCGTTCCTTCCTTCTTTCTATCTTTCCTTCTTTCCTTTTTTCTTCCCTTCTTTCTTTCTTCCCTTCTTTCTTTCCTGCCTTTGTTCTTTCCTTCTTTCCTTCTTTCTTTCTTTCCTTCTTTCTTTCTTTCCCTCATTCTTTCTTCCCTTCTTTCTTTCCTTCCTTCTTTCTTCTTTCCTTCCTTCTTTCTTTCTTTCTTTCTTTCCTTCCTTCCTTCTTTCTTTCTTTCCTGCCTTCGTTCTTTCCTTCTTTCCTTCTTCCCTTCTTTCCTTCCTTCTTTCTTTCCTTCCTTCCTTCTTTCTTTCTTTCCTTCTTTCTTTCCTTCTTTCTTTCCTTCCTTCCTTCTTTCCTTCTTTCTTTCTTTCCTCCTTTCTTTCTTTCCTTCTTTCTTTCCTTCTTTCTTTCTTTCTTTCCTTCCTTATTTCTTTTCTTCTTTCTTTCTTTCCTCCTTTCTTTCCTTCTTTCCTTCCTTCTTTCCTTCTTTCTTTCCTTCTTTCTTTCTTTCTTTCTTTCCTTCTTTCTTTCTTTCTTTCTTTCATTCTCTCATTCTTTCTTTCTTTCCTTCTTTCTTCCTTCCTTCCTTCCTTCCTTCCTTCCTTTCTTTCTTTCTTTCTTTCTTCCTTTCTTCCCTTATTTCTTTCCTTCTTTCTTCCCTTCTTTCTTTCTTTCTTTCCTTCTTTCTTTCTTTCTTTCCTTCCTTCTGTCCTTCTTTCTTTCCTTCTTTCTTCCTTCCTTGCTTCCTTCCTTTCTTTCTTTCTTTCTTTCTTTCTTTCTTTCTTTCTTTCTTTCTTCTTTCTTTCTTTCTTTCTTTCTTTCTTTCTTTCTTTCTTTCTTTCTTTCTTCCTTCCTTCCTTCCTTCCTTTCTTCTTTCTTCCCTTATTTCTTCCCTTCTTTCTTTCTTTCTTTCTTTCTTTCTTTCTTTCTTTCTTTCTTACTTACTTACTTACTTACTTTCCTTCTTTCCTTCTTTCTTCTTTCTTTCCTTCCTTCCTTCTTTCTTCCCTTCTTTCTTTCTTTCTTTCCTTCTTTCTTTGTTTGTTTCTTTCTTTCTTTCCTTCTTTCCTTCTTCTTTCTTTCCTTCTTTGCTTCTTCTTTCTTTCTTTCCTTCCTTCCTTCTTTCTTTCTTTCCTTCTTTCTTTCTTTCTTTCTTTCTTTCTTTCCTTCTTTCTTCCTTCCTTCCATTCTTTCTTCTTTTTCCTTTCTTTTTTTCTTTCTTCCTTTCTTCACTTATTTCTTTCCTTCTTTCTTTCTTTCTTTCTTCTTTCTTTCTTCTTTCTTCTTCTTTCCTTCTTTCTTTCTTTTTTCCCTCATTCTTTCTTCCCTTCTTCCTTTCCTTCTTTCCTTCTTTCTTTCTTTCTTTCTTTCTTTCTTTCCTTCTTTCTTTCCTTCCTTCTTTCCTTCTTTCTTTCCTTCTTCTTTCTTTCTTTCTTTCCTTCTTTCTTTCTTTCTTTCTTTCATTCTCTCATTCTATCTTACTTTCCTTCTTTCTTTCTTCCTTCCTTCCTTCCTTTCTTTCTTTCTTTCTTCTTTCTTCCTTCCTTCCCTGCTTTCTTTCTTTCTTTCTTTCTTTCTTTCTTTCTTTCTTTCTTCCTTTCTTCCCTTATTTCTTTCCTTCTTTCTTTCTTTCTTTCTTTCTATCTTTCTTTCTTTCCTTCTTTCTTTCTTTCTTTCCTTCTTTCCTTCTTTCTTTGTTTGTTTCTTTCTTTCCTTCCTTCTTTCCTTCTTTCCTTCTTTCTTTCTTTCTTTCTTACTTTCTTTCTTTCTTTCCTTCTTTCCTTCTTTCTTTCTTTCTTTCCTTCCTTCTTTCTTTCTTTCCTTCTTTCTTTCTTTCTTTCTTTCCTTCTTCCTTCTTTTTTTCTTTCTTCCTTCCTTTCTTCCCTTATTTCTTTCCTTCTTTCTTTCTTTCTTTCTTTTCTTCTTTCCCTCATTCTTCCTTCCCTTCTTTCTTTCCTTCTTTCTTTCTTTCTTTCCTTCTTTCATTCCTTCCTTCTTTCTTCCTTTCTTCCTTTCCTTCTTTCTTTCCTTCTTTCTTTCTTTCTTTCTTTCTTTCCTTCTTTCTTTCTTTCTTTCTTTCTTTCCTTCTTTCTTTCCTTCTTTCTTCCCTTCTTCTTTCTTTCTTTCTTTCCTTTCTTTCTTCTTTCCTTCCTTCTTTCCTTCCTTCTTTCCTTCTTTCTTTCCTTCATTCATTCCTTCCTTCTTTCTTTCCTTCTTTCTTTCTTTCATTCCTTCCTTCTTTCTTTCTTTCCTTCTTCCCTCATTCTTTCTTCCCTTTTTTCTTTCCCTCATTCTTTCTTCCCTTCTTTCTTTCCTTCTTTCTTTCTTTCCTACATTCGTTCCTTCCTTCTTTCTATCTTTCCTTCTTTCCTTTTTTCTTCCCTTCTTTCTTCCTTCCCTTCTTTCTTTCCTTCTTTCTTTCTTTCTTTCCTTCTTTCATTCCTTCCTTCTTTCTTCCTTTCTTCCTTTCCTTCTTTCTTTCCTTCTTTCTTTCTTTCTTTCTTCTTTCTTTCCTTCTTTCCTTCTTTCTTTCTTTCTTTCCTTCTTTCTTTCCTTCTTTCTTTCCTTCTTTCTTCCCTTCTTTATTTCTTTCTTTCTTTCCTTTCTTTCTTTCTTTCCTTCCTTCTTTCCTTCTTTCTTTCCTTCTTTCTTTCTTCATTCATTCCTTCCTTCTTTCTTTCCTTCTTTCTTTCTTTCCTTCTTCCTTGCTTCCTTCCATTCTTTCTTTCTTCCTTCCCTTCTTTCTTTCTTTCTTCCTTTCTTATTTCTTTCTTTCTTCCTTTCTTCACTTATTTCTTTCTCTTCTTTCTTCTTTCCTACTTTTCTTCTTTACTTCTTTCTTTCTTTCTTTCTTTCCTTCTTTCTTTTTTCCCCTCATTGTTTCTTCCCTTCTTTCTTCCCTTATTTCTTTCTTTCTTTCATTCATTCTTTCTTTCTTTCTTTCCTTCTTTCCTTCTTTCTTTCTTTCTTTCCTTCTTTCTTTCTTTCTTTCATTCCTTCCTTCTTTCTTTCTTCTTCTTTCCCTCATTCTTTCTTCCCTTCTTTCTTTCCCTCATTCTTTCTTCCCTTCTTTCTTTCCTTCTTTCTTTCTTTCCTACATTCGTTCCTTCCTTCTTTCTATCTTTCCTTCTTTCCTTTTTTCTTCCCTTCTTTCTTTCTTCCCTTCTTTCTTTCCTGCCTTTTTTCTTTCCTTCTTCTTCCTTCTTTCTTTCTTTCCTTCTTTCTTTCTTTCCCTCATTCTTTCTTCCCTTCTTTCTTTCCTTCCTTCTTTCTTTCTTTCCTTCCTTCTTTCTTTCTTTCATTCTTTCCTTCCTTCTTCTTTCTTTCTTTCCTGCCTTCGTTCTTTCCTTCTTTCCTTCTTCCCTTCTTTCTTCCTTCTTTCTTTCCTTCCTTCTTTCTTTCTTTCCTTCTTCTTTCCTTCTTTCTTTCCTTCCTTCCTTCTTTCCTCTTCTTTCTTTCCTCCTTCCTTTCTTTCCTTCTCTCCTTCCTTCTTTCCTTCTTTCTTTCCTTCTTCTTTCTTTCTTTCTTTCTTCTTCTTTCTTTCTTTCTTTCATTCTCTCATTCTTCTTTCTTTCCTTCTTTCTTCTTCCTTCCTTCCTTCCTTCCTTCCTTCCTTCCTTTCTTTCTTTCTTCCTTCCTTCCCTGCTTTCTTTCTTTCTTTCTTCCTTTCTTCCCTTATTTCTTTCCTTCTTTCTTCCCTTCTTTCTTTCTTTCTTTCTTCCTTCTTTCTTTCTTTCCTTCCTTCTGTCCTTCTTTCTTTCTTTCCTTCTTTCTTCCTTCCTTGCTTCCTTTCTTTCTTTCTTTCTTTCTTTCTTTCTTTCTTTCTTTCTTCCTTCCTTCCTTCCTTCCTTCATTCCTTCCTTCCTTTCTTCCTTTCTTCCCTTATTTCTTCCCTTCTTTCTTTCTTTCTTTCTTTCTTTCTTTCTTTCTTTCTTTCTTTCTTTCTTTCTTTCTTTCTTTCTTTCTTTCTTTCTTACTTACTTACTTACTTACTTACTTTCCTTCTTTCCTTCTTTGTTTCTTTCTTTCCTTCCTTCCTTCTTTCTTCCCTTCTTTCTTTCCTTCTTTCCTTCTTTCTTTGTTTGTTTCTTTCTTTCTTTCCTTCTTTCCTTCTTTCTTTCTTTCCTTCTTTGCTTCTTTCTTTCTTTCTTTCCTTCCTTCCTTCTTTCTTTCTTTCCTTCTTTCTTTCTTTCTTTCTTTCTTTCTTTCCTTCTTTCTTCCTTCCTTCCATTCTTTCTTTCTTTCTTCCTTTCTTTTTTTCTTTCTTCCTTTCTTCACTTATTTCTTTCCTTCTTTCTTTCTTTCTTTCTTTCTTTTTTTCTTTCCTTCTTTCTTTCTTTCTTTCCTTCCTTCTTTCTTTTTTTCCCTCATTCTTTCTTCCCTTCTTCCTTTCCTTCTTTCCTTCTTTCTTTCTTTCTTTCTTTCTTTCCTTCTTTCTTTCCTTCCTTCTTTCCTTCTTTCTTTCCTTCTTTCTTTCTTTCTTTCTTTCTTTCTTTCCTTCTTTCTTTCTTTCTTTCTTTCATTCTCTCATTCTTTCTTACTTTCCTTCTTTCTTTCTTCCTTCCTTCCTTCCTTTCTTTCTTTCTTTCTTTCTTTCTTCCTTCCTTCCCTGCTTTCTTTCTTTCTTTCTTTCTTTCTTCCTTTCTTCCCTTATTTCTTTCCTTCTTTCTTTCTTTCTTTCTTTCTATCTTTCTTTCTTTCCTTCTTTCTTTCTTTCTTTCCTTCTTTCCTTCTTTCTTTGTTTGTTTCTTTCTTTCCTTCCTTCTTTCCTTCTTTCCTTCTTTCTTTCTTCCTTTCTTACTTTCTTTCTTTCTTTCCTTCTTTCCTTCTTTCTTTCTTTCTTTCCTTCCTTCTTTCTTTCTTTCCTTCTTTCTTTCTTTCTTTCTTTCTTTCTTTCTTTCTTTCTTTCTTTCTTTCCTTCTTCCTTTCTTTTTTTCTTTCTTCCTTCCTTTCTTCCCTTATTTCTTTCCTTCTTTCTTTCTTTCTTCTTTTCTTCTTTCCCTCATTCTTCCTTCCCTTCTTTCTTTCCTTCTTTCTTTCTTTCTTTCCTTCTTTCATTCCTTCCTTCTTTCTTCCTTTCTTCCTTTCCTTCTTCTTTCCTTCTTTCTTTCTTTCTTTCTTTCTTTCCTTCTTTCTTTCTTTCTTTCTTTCTTTCCTTCTTTCTTTCCTTCTTTCTTCCCTTCTTTCTTTCTTTCTTTCTTTCTTTCCTTTCTTTCTTTCTTTCCTTCCTTCTTTCCTTCCTTCTTTCCTTCTTTCTTTCCTTCATTCATTCCTTCCTTCTTTCTTTCCTTCTTTCTTTCTTTCATTCCTTCCTTCTTTCTTTCTTTCCTTCTTTCCCTCATTCTTTCTTCCCTTCTTTCTTTCCCTCATTCTTTCTTCCCTTCTTTCTTTCCTTCTTTCTTTCTTTCCTACATTCGTTCCTTCCTTCTTTCTATCTTTCCTTCTTTCCTTTTTTCTTCCCTTCTTTCTTTCTTCCCTTCTTTCTTTCCTGCCTTCGTTCTTTCCTTCTTTCCTTCTTTCTTTCTTTCCTTCTTCCTTTCTTTTTTTCTTTCTTCCTTCCTTTCTTCCCTTATTTCTTTCCTTCTTTCTTTCTTTCTTTCTTTTCTTCTTTCCCTCATTCTTCCTTCCCTTCTTCTTTCCTTCTTTCTTTCTTTCTTTCCTTCTTTCATTCCTTCCTTCTTTCTTCCTTTCTTCCTTTCCTTCTTTCTTTCCTTCTTTCTTTCTTTCTTTCTTTCTTTCCTTCTTTCTTTCTTTCTTTCTTTCTTTCCTTCTTTCTTTCCTTCTTTCTTCCCTTCTTTCTTTCTTTCTTTCTTTCCTTTCTTTCTTTCTTTCCTTCCTTCTTTCCTTCCTTCTTTCCTTCTTTCTTTCCTTCATTCATTCCTTCCTTCTTTCTTTCCTTCTTTCTTTCTTTCATTCCTTCCTTCTTTCTTTCTTTCCTTCTTTCCCTCATTCTTTCTTCCCTTTTTTCTTTCCCTCATTCTTTCTTCCCTTCTTTCTTTCCTTCTTTCTTTCTTTCCTACATTCGTTCCTTCCTTCTTTCTATCTTTCCTTCTTTCCTTTTTTCTTCCCTTCTTTCTTCCTTCCCTTCTTTCTTTCCTTCTTTCTTTCTTTCTTTCCTTCTTTCATTCCTTCCTTCTTTCTTCCTTTCTTCCTTTCCTTCTTTCTTTCCTTCTTTCTTTCTTTCTTTCTTCTTTCTTTCCTTCTTTCCTTCTTTCTTTCTTTCTTTCCTTCTTTCTTTCCTTCTTTCTTTCCTTCTTTCTTCCCTTCTTTATTTCTTTCTTTCTTTCCTTTCTTTCTTTCTTTCCTTCCTTCTTTCCTTCTTCTTTCCTTCTTTCTTTCTTCATTCAT
>NW_027590033.1:15000-24611 GCF_051106095.1 Pogona vitticeps
TCATTCTTTCCTTCCTTCCTTTCCCTTTACCTTTCCTTCTTTCTTTCTTTCTTTCTTTCTTTCTTTCTTTCTTTCCTTCTTTCCTTCTTTCTTTCTTTCTTTCTTTCTTTCCTTCCTTCCTTTCTTTCTTTCTTTCCTTCTTTCTTTCTTTCTTTCTTTCTTTCCTTCTTTCTTTCCTTCCTTTCTTCCTTTTATTTCCTTTCTTTCTTTCCTTTCTTTCTTTCTTTCCTTCCTTCTTTCCTTCTTTCTTTCCTTCTTTCTTTCCTTCATTCATTCCTTCCTTCTTTCTTTCCTTTCTTTCTTTCATTCCTTCCTTCTTTCTTTCTTTCCTTCTTTCCCTCATTCTTTCTTCCTTCTTTCTTTCCTCATTCTTTCTTCCCTTCTTTCTTTCCTTCTTTCTTTCTTTCTATTTATTTTTCCTTCTTTCTATCTTTCCTTCTTTCCTTTTTTCCTTCCTTCTTTCTTTCTTCCTTCTTTCTTTCCACCTTCGTTCTTTCCTTCTTTCCTTCTTTCTTTCTTTCCTTCTTTCTTTTCTTTCCCTCATTCTTTCTTCCCTTCTTTCTTTCCTTCCTTCTTTCCTTCTTTCTTTCCTTCTTTCTTTCTTTCTTTCCTTCCTTCCTTTCTTTCTTTCCTGCCTTCGTTCTTCCTTCTTTCCTTTCTTCCTTCTTTCTTTCCTTCTTTCTTTCTTTCCTTCTTTCTTTCTTTCCTTCCTTTCTTTCCTTCCTTTCTTTCCTTCCTTCCTTCTTTCTTTTTCTTTCTTTCTTTCCTCCTTTCTTTCTTTCTTTCTTTCCTTCTTTCTTTCTTTCTTTCCTTCCTTCCTTCTTTTCCTTCTTTCTTTCTTTCCTCCCTTTCTTTCCTTCTTTCCTTCTTTCTTTCTTTCTTTTGTTCTTTCTTTCCTTCTTCTTCCTTCCTTTCCTTTCTTTCCTTTCTTTCCTTCTTTCTTTCTTTCTTTCTTTCCTTCTTTCATTCCTTCCTTCTTTCTTTCCTTCTTTCTTTCTTTCTTTCCTTCCTTCCTTCCTTCCTTCCATTCTTTCTTTCTTCCCTTCTTTCTTTCTTCTTTCTTTTTCTTTCTTTCTTCCTTCCCTTATTTCTTTCCTTCTTTCTTTCTTTCTTTCCTTCTTTCTTTCTTTCTTTCTTTCTTTCTTTCCTTCCTTCCTTCTTTCTTTTTCTTTCTCCTTCGTTCTTTCCTTCTTTCCTTCCCTTCTTTCTTTCTTTCTTTCCTTCCTTCTTTCTTTCTTTCCTTCCTTCTGTCTTTCTTTCTTTCCTTCTTTCTTCCTTCCTTCCTTCCTTTCTTTCTTTCTTTCTTTCTTTCTTTCTTCCTTCCTTCCTTCCTTCCTTCCTTCCTTCCTTCCTTCCTTCCTTCCTTCCTTCTGTGCTTCCCTTCTTCTTTCCTTCCCTTATTTCTTCCCTTCTTTCTTTCTTTCTTTCTTTCTTTCTTTCTTACTTACTTACTTACTTTCCTTCTTTCCTTCTTTCTTTCTTTCTTTCCTTCCTTCCTTCTTTCTTCCCCTCTTTCTGTCTCTTTCTTCTTTCCTTCTTTCTTTGTTTGTTTCTTTCTTTCTTTCCTTCTTTCCTTCTTTCTTTCCTTCCTTCTTTCCTTCTTTCTTTCTTTCTTTCCTTCTTTCTCTCCTTCTTTCTTTCTTTCTTTCTTTCTTTCCTTCTTTCTTTATTTATTTCTTTCTTTCTTTCTCTCATTCTTTCTTTCTTTCCTTCTTTCTTTTCTTTCTTCCTTCCTTCCTTCCTTTCTTTCTTTCTTTATTTCTTCCTTCCTTCCCCTGCTTTCTTTCTTTCTTTCTTTCTTCCTTTCTTCCCTTATTTCTTTCCTTCTTTCTTTCTTTCTTTCTTTCTTTCTTTCCTTCTTTCTTTCTTTCTTTCTTTCCTTCTTTCTCCTTCTTTCTTTCTTTGTTTTCATTCTTTCCTTCCTTCTTTCTTTCTTTCTTTCTTTCTTTCTTTCTTTCTTACTTTCTTTCTTTCTTTCCTTCTTTCCTTCTTTCTTTCTTTCTTTCTTTCTTTCTTTCCTTCTTCCTTTCTTTTTTCTTTCCTTCCTTCCTTTCTTCCCTTATTTCTTTCCTTCTTTCTTTCTTTCTTTCTTTTCTTCTTTCCCTCATTCTTCCTTCCCTTCTTTCTTTCCTTCTTTCTTTTCTTTCTTTCCTTCTTTCATTCCTTCCTTCTTTCTTCCTTTCTTCCTTTCCTTCTTTCTTCCCTTCTTTATTTCTTTCTTTCTTTCCTTTCTTTCTTTCTTTCCTTCCTTCTTTCCTTCTTTCTTTCCTTCTTTCTTTCCTTCATTCATTCCTTCCTTCCTTTCTTTCTTTCCTTCTTTACTTTCTTTCATTCCTTCCTTCCTTCTCTCTTTCCCTCCCTTTCCCTCATTCTTTCTTCCTTCTTTCTTTCCTCATTCTTTCTTCCCTTCTTTCTTTCCTTCTTTCTTTCTTTCTGTTTGTTCCTTCCTTCTTTCTATCTTTCCCTTCTTTCCTTTTTCCTTCCCTTCTTTCTTTCTTCCCTTCTTTCTTTCCTGCCTTCGTTCTTTCCTTCTTTCCTTCTTTCTTTCTTTCCTTCTTTCCTTTCTTTCCCTCATTCTTACCTCCTTCTTTCTTTCCTTCCTTCTTTCTTTTCTTCCTTTCCTTCTTTCTTTCCTTCTTTCTTTCTTTCTTTCCTTCTTTCTTTCTTTCTTTCTTTCCTTCTTTCTTTCTTCCTTTCTTTCTTTCTTTCTTTATTTCTTTCCTTCTTTCTTCTTTCTTTCTTTCTTTCTTTCTTTCCTTCTTTCTTTCTTTCCTTCCTTCTGTCCTTCTTTCTTTCCTTCTTTCTTCCTTCCTTCCTTCCTTTCTTTCTTTCTTTCTTTCTTTCTTTCTTCCTTCCTTCCTTCCTTCCTTCCTTCCTTCCTTCCTTCCTTCCTTCCTTCCTTCCTTCCCTTTCTTCCTTTCTTCCCTTATTTCTTCCCTTCTTTCTTTCTTTCTTTCTTTCTTACTTACTTACTTTCCTTCTTTCCTTCTTTCTTTCTTTCTTTCCTTCCTTCCTTCTTTCTTCCCTTCTTTCTTTCCTTCTTTCCTTCTTTCTTTGTTTGTTTCTTTCTTTCTTTCCTTCTTTCCTTCTTTCTTTCTTTCCTTCTTTGCTTCTTTCCTTTCTTTCTTTCCTTCCTTCCTTCTTTCTTTCTTTCTTTCTTTCTTTCTTACTTTCTTTCTTTCTTTCTTTCTTTCCTTCTTTCTTCCTTCCTTCATTCTTTCTTTCCTTCCTTTCTTTTTTCTTTTCTTCCTTTCTTCACTTATTTCTTTCCTTCTTTCTTTCTTTCCTTCTTTCTTTCTTTCTTTCTTTCTTTCTTTCCTTCCTTCTTTCTTTTTTTCCCTCATTCTTTCTTCCCTTCTTTCTTTCCTTCCTTCTTTCTTTCCTTCTTTCTTTCTTTCCCTTCTTTCTTTCTTTCTTCATTGTTTTTCTTTTCTTCCCTTTCCTTCCCTTATTTCTTTCCTTCTTTCTTTCTTTCTTTCTTTTCCTTCCTTTCTTTCTTTCTTTCTTTCTTTCCTTTTGCTTACTTTCTTTTTCCTTCTTTCTTTCTTATCTTCTTTCTTTCTTTCTTTCCTTCTTTCTTTCTTTCTTTCCTTCCTTCTTTCTTTTTTTCCCTCATTCTTTCCTTCCTTCTTTCTTTCTTTCTTCCCTTCTTTCTTTCTTTCTTTCCTTCTTTCCTTCTTTCTTTCTTTCTTTCTTTCTTTCTTTCCTTCTTTCCTTCTTTCTTTCCTTCTTTCTTCCTTTCTTCCTTTCTTTCTTCCTTTCTTCCTTTCCTTTTTTCCTTCTTTCTTTCTTTCTTTCCTTCTTTCCTTCTTTCCTTCTTTCTTTCTTCCTTTCCTTCTTTCTTTCTTTCCTTCTTTCCTTCTTTCTTTCTTTCCTCCTTTCTTTCCCTTCCTTCCTTCTTTCTTTCTTTCTTTCTTTTATTCTTTCTTTCCTTCCTTCTTTCCTTCTTTCTTTCTTCCTTTCTTCCCTTATTTCTTTCCTTCTTTCTTTCCTTTCTTTCGTTCGTTCTTTCTTTCTTTCTTTCTTTCCTTCTTTCTTTCTTTCTTTCCTTCTTTCCTTCTTTCTTTCTTTGTTTCTTTCTTTCCTTCCTTCTTTCCTTCTTTCTTTCTTTCTTTCCTTCCTTCTTTCTTTCTTTCCTTCTTTCTTTCTTTCTTTCTTTCTTTCTTTCTTTCTTTCTTTCCTTCTTCCTTTCTTTTTCTTTCTTCCTTCCTTTCTTCCCTTATTTCTTTCCTTCTTTCTTTCTTTCTTTCTTTTCTTCTTTCCCTCATTCTTCCTTCCTTCTTTCTTTCCTTCTTTCTTTCTTTCTTTCCTTCTTTCATTCCTTCCTTCTTTCTTTGTTTCTTCCTTTCCTTCTTTCTTTCCTTCTTTCTTTGTTCTTTCTTTCTTTCTTTTCTTCTTTTCTTTCTTTCTTTCCTTCTTTCTTTCCTTCTTTCTTCCCTTCTTTATTTCTTTCTTTCTTTCCTTTCTTTCTTTCTTTCCTTCCTTCTTTCCTTCTTTCTTTCCTTCTTTCTTTCCTTCATTCATTCTTTCCTTCTTTCTTTCCTTCTTTCTTTCTTTCCTTCTTCCTTGCTTCCTTCCATTCTTTCTTTCTTCCTTCCCTTCTTTCTTTCTTTCTTCCTTTCTTTACTTCTTTCTTTCTTTCTTTCTTTCCTTCTTTCTTTTTTCCCCTCATTCTTTCTTCCCTTCTTTCTTCCCTTCTTTCTTTCTTTCTTTCTTTCATTCATTCATTCTTTCTTTCTTTCCTTCTTTCCTTCTTTCTTTCTTTCCTTCCTTCCTTCTTTCTTTCTTTCCTTCTTTCTTTCTTTCTTTCTTTCCTTCTTTCTTTCTTTCTTTCTTTCCTTCCTTCCTTCTTTCTTTCTTTCTTTCCTGCCTTCGTTCTTTCCTTCTTTCCTTCTTCCCTTCTTTCCTTCCTTCTTTCTTTCCTTTCTTCTTTCTTTCTTTCCTTCTTTCTTTCCTTCTTTCTTTCCTTCCTTCCTTCTTTCCTTCTTTCTTTCTTTCCTCCTTTCTTTCTTTCCTTCTTTCTTTCCTTCTTTCTTTCTTTCCTTCCTTCCTTCTTTTCTTCTTTCTTTCTTTCCTCCTTTCTTTCCATCTTTCCTTCTTTCTTTCTTTCTTTCTTTTGTTCTTTCTTTCCTTCCTTCTTTCCTTCTTTCTTTCTTTCTTTCCTTCTTTCTTTCCTTCTTTCTTTCTTTCTTTCTTTCCTTCTTTCATTCCTAGCTTCTTTCTTTCCTTCTTTCTTTCTTTCTTTCCTTCTTCCTTCCTTCCTTCCATTCTTTCTTTCTTTCTTCCCTTCTTTCTTTCTTCCTTTCTTTTTTTCTTTCTTTCTTCCTTTCTTCCCTTATTTCTTTCCTTCTTTCTTTCTTTCTTTCCTTCTTTCTTTCTTTCTTTCCTTCTTTCTTTCCTTCCTTCCTTCTTTCTTTCTTTCCTGCCTTCGTTCTTTCCTTCTTTCCTTCTTCCCTTCTTTCTTTCCTTCTTTCTTTCCTTCCTTCTTTCTTTCTTTCCTTCTTTCTTTCCTTCTTTCTTTCCTTCCATCCTTCTTTCCTTCTTTCTTTCTTTCCTCCTTTCTTTCTTTCCTTCTTTCTTTCTTTCCTCCTTTCTTTCCTTCTTTCCTTCTTTCTTTCTTTCTTTCTTTTGTTCTTTCTTTCCTTCCTTCTTTCCTTCTTTCTTTCTTTCCTTCTTTCTTTCTTTCTTTCCTTCTTTCATTCCTTCCTTCTTTCTTTCCTTCTTTCTTTCTTTCTTTCCTTCTTCCTTCCTTCCTTTTATTCTTTCTTTCTTTCTTCCCTTCTTTCTTTCTTTCTTTCTTTCCTTCTTTCTTCCTTTCTTCCTTTCCTTCTTTCTTTCCTTCTTTCTTTCTTTCCTTCTTTCTTTCTTTCTTTCCTTCTTTCTTTCTTCCTTCCTTCCTTTCTTTCTTTCTTTCTTTCCTTCTTTCTTCCCTTCTTTCTTTCTTTCTTTCTTTCCTTCTTTCTTTCTTTCTTTCTTTCCTTCCTTCTGTCCTTCTTTCTTTCCTTCTTTCTTCCTTCCTTCCTTCCTTCCTTCCTTTTATTCTTTCTTTCTTTCTTCCCTTCTTTCTTTCTTTCTTTCCTTCCTTCTTTCTTCCTTTCTTTCCTTTCCTTCTTTCTTTCCTTCTTTCTTTCTTTCCTTCTTTCTTTCTTTCTTTCTTTCTTTCTTTCCTTCTTTCTTTCTTCCTTCCTTTCTTTCTTTCCTTTCTTTCCTTCTTTCTTCACGTCTTTCTTTCTTTCTTTCCTTCTTTCTTGCTTTCTTTCTTTCCTTCCTTCTGTCCTTCTTTCTTTCCTTCTTTCTTCCTTCCTTCCTTCCTTCCTTTCTTCTTTTCTTTCTTTCTTTCTTTCTTTCTTTCTTCCTTCCTTCCTTCCTTCCATCCTTCCTTCCTTTCTTCCTTTCTTCCCTTATTTCTTCCCTTCTTTCTTTCTTTCTTTCTTACTTACTTACTTTCCTTCTTTCCTTCTTTCTTTCTTTCTTTCCTTCCTTCCTTCTTTCTTCGCTTCTTTCTTTCCTTCTTTCCTTCTTTCTTTGTTTGTTTCTTTCTTTCTTTCCTTCTTTCCTTCTTTCTTTCTTTCCTTCTTTGCTTCTTTCTTTCTTTCTTTCCTTCCTTCCTTCTTTCTTTCTTTCCTTCTTTCTTTCTTTCTTTCTTTCTTTCTTTCCTTCTTTCTTCCTTCCTTCCATTCTTTCTTTCTTTCTTTCTTCCTTTCTTTTTTCTTTCTTCCTTTCTTCACTTATTTCTTTCCTCTTCTTTCTTTCTTTCTTTCTTCTTTCCTTCTTTCTTTCTTTCTTTCTTTCCTTCCTTCTTTCTTTCCCTCATTCTTTCTTCCCTTCTTTCTTTCCTTCTTTCTTTCTTTCCTTCTTTCTTTCTTCCCTTCTTTCTTTCTTTCTTCCTTTTTTTTCTTTCTTCCTTTCTTCCCTTATTTCTTTCCTTCTTTCTTTCTCTTTCTTTCTTTCCTTCCTTCTTTCTTTTTTTCCTTCTTTCTTTCTTCCCTTCTCTCTTTCTTTCTTTCTTTCAATCTTTCTTTCTTTCTTTCTTTCTTTCCTTCTTTCTTTTTTCCCTCATTCTTTCTTCCCTTCCTTCTTTCTTTCTTCCCTTCTTCTTTCTTTCTTTCTTTCCTTCTTTCCTTCTTTCTTTCTTTCTTTCTTTCTTTCGTTCTTTCCTTCTTTCTTTCCTTCTTTCTTCCTTTCTTTCTTCCTTTCTTCCTTTCCTTTTTTCCTTCTGTCTTTCCTTCTTTCCTTCTTTCCTTCTTTCTTTCTTCCTTTCCTTCTTTCCTTCTTTCTTTCTTTCCTTCTTTCCTTCTTTCTTTCCTTCTTTCTTCCTTTCTTTCTTCTTTTCTTTCTTCCTTTCTTTCTTTCCTTCTTTCTTTCTTCCTTTCTTTCTTTCCTTCTTTCCTTCTTTCTTTCTTTCCTTCTTTCCTTCTTTTTTTCTTCTTTCTTTCTTCCTTTCCTTCTTTTCTTCTTTCTTCCTTTCTTTCTTCCTTTCTTTCCTTCTTTCTTTCTTTCTTTCTTTCTTTCTTTCCTTCTTTCTTTCTTTCTTTCTTTCTTTCATTCTCTCATTCTTTCTTTCCTTCTTTCTTTCTTTCTTTCTTCCTTCCTTCCTTCCTTCCTTTCTTTCTTTTTTTCTTTCTTCCTTCCTTCCCTGCTTTCTTTCTTTCTTTCTTTCTTCCTTTCTTCCCTTATTTCTTTCCTTCTTTCTTTCTTTCTTTCTTTCCTTCTTTCTTTCTTTCCTTCTTTCCTTCTTTCTTTGTTTGTTTCTTTCTTTCTTTCCTTCTTTCTTTCTTTCTTTCTTTCTTTCCTTCTTTCTTTCTTTCTTTCTTTCTTTCATTCTCTCATTCTTTCTTTCCTTCTTTCTTTCTTTCTTTCTTCCTTCCTTCCTTCCTTCCTTTCTTTCTTTTTTTCTTTCTTCCTTCCTTCCCTGCTTTCTTTCTTTCTTTCTTTCTTCCTTTCTTCCCTTATTTCTTTCCTTCTTTCTTTCTTTCTTTCTTTCCTTCTTTCTTTCTTTCCTTCTTTCCTTCTTTCTTTGTTTGTTTCTTTCTTTCCTTCCTTCTTTCCTTCTTTCCTTCTTTCTTTCTTTCTTTCCTTCCTTCTTTCTTTCTTTCCTTCTTTCTTTCTTTCTTTCTTTCTTTCTTTCTTTCTTTCTTTCTTTCCTTCTTTCTTTCTTTCATTCTTTCTTCCTTCCTTTCTTTCTTTCTCGCCTTCTTTTTCTTTCCTTCATTCTTTCTTTCTTTCTTTCTTCCCTACTTTCTTCCTTTCTTTCTTTCTTCCCTTCTTTCTTCCTTCCTTCCTTCCTTTCTTTCTTCCTTTCTTCCTTTCTTCCCTTATTTCTTTCCTTCTTTCTTTATTTCTTTCTTTCTTCTTTTCTTTCTTCCTTTCTTTCCTTCTTTCCTTCTTTCTTTTTTTCTTTCTTTCTTTCCTTCCTTCTTTCTTTCTTTCCTTCTTTCTTTCCCTCATTCTTTCTTCCCTTCTTTCTTCCTTTGTTTCTTTCCTTCTTTCTTTCTTTCTTTCCTTCTTTCTTTCTTTCTTTCTTTCTTTCTTTCTTTCTTTCTTTCTTTCTTTCTTTCTTTCTTTATTTATTTATTTATTTATTTATTTATTTATTTCCTCCTTTCTTTCTTTCCTTCTTTCCTTCCTTCTTTCTTTCTTTCCTTCATTCCTTCTTTCCCTCATTCTTTCTTTCCTTCTTTCTTTCCTTCCTTCTTTTTCTTTCTTTCTTTCTTTCATTCCTTCCTTCTTTCTTTCTTTCCTTCTTTCCCTCATTCTTTCTTCCCCTCTTTCTTTCTTCCCTTCTTTCTTTCTTTCTTTCTTTCATTCCTTCCTTCCTTCTTTCTTTCCTTCTTTCCCTCATTCTTTCTTCCCTTCTTTCTTTCCCTCATTCTTTCTTCCCTTCTTTCTTTCCTTCTTTCTTTCTTTCCTACATTCGTTCCTTCTTTCTTTCTTTCCTTCTTTCCTTCTTTCTTCCCTTCTTTCTTTCCTTCCTTCGTTCTTTCCTTCTTTCTTTCTTTCCTTCTTTCTTTCTTTCTCTAATTCTTTCTTCCCTTCTTTCTTATATGAGTTTATTGAAGATAGAATGAAGTAACTGAAGAATGAAGAAACGAAAAGAAACTCATTTAAACGTGTTGAAGTCAGAAGGAAGGAAATAAAGAAAGAACAAGTCAAAGAAGCTAAAGGAAGCATTTTTGAGTGCATTGAAGCTAGAATAAAGAACGAAAAGGAGAAAAAAGCTAGAGGAAGCTTGTTTAAACGTATGAAAGCTAAAATGAAGGAAATCAAGATAAGAAGGAGAGAAAGAAGTATAGGAAGCTTGTTTGAGTGTATTAAAGCCAGAATGAAGTCAATCAAGAAAAAAAGAAGAGAAAGCAGCTAATGAAGCTTGCTTACATGTATTGAAGCTAAAATAATGGCAATCAAGAAAGAAGAAAGAAAAGCATCTTGTTTCAAAATGCACTTGTTTGAGTGCATTGAAGCTAGAATGAAGTAAATGAACAAGAGAAATAAGTTAAAAGGTTTCCTTCAAATGTAATGAATCTAGAATTAAGGAAATGAAGTTTGAACGACCTAAAGGAAGCTAGAAAGAAGGAAATGAAGATTGAACACACTAAAGGAAGCATGTTTTA
>NW_027590034.1:0-15000 GCF_051106095.1 Pogona vitticeps
ACCTAGGAAATAAAAACCTGTAGTACTTTTGGGCAGTGCAGGTCTCCAGTAATTTGAGTCAATCTGGTTTGCAGTGATTCACCCTGTGATTTTAATTAATTCAATTAAAATCAAATTTACCTGCCTCTGATCCAGGCGCAGACATCTGGTAGCTTTCCGATTAAACAGTGTACCAATTAAACAGCCGCCTAGAGTGGTCGAAATGACCCGATAGGCGGGGTACAAATAGAATAAAGAAATAAAGAAATAAATTGCCACCTGTTACAGCGTGGACAGTAGGGCAAAAAGCAATAATAATAAGAAGAAGAACAATAACAATAACTGCAACAATAATAATCATTTATAACTATATTTATTTATTACCGTTTCATGCAGTAATCTTATTAAGGCACACAAATATTTTAATTTAAAGAAAGGACGCTCAGTTCAAATGAGAAATTACAGATATCTAAAACCACCTTTACAAGTGGCTGATAAAGGAGAAAAGGGGAGGGGGGGTTACTAATAAAAAGCAGGTGAAATAGACAAGCACCGAAAGTTCATTGAATTGCAGTCGTCCTCTTGAACGTTGGGAGACGAACCAGGAAAAAAAGACAGGAGGAGGTTTCCTCCTCCCCAGTCCCTGGGAGAGCGAGGCGCCCTTCCTTTTCTTCCTCCACCTCCACCTCCTCCTCCTCCTCCTAGGTCCCTCTCAAGATATGCCCCCCCCCCATGGAGCAGGAGCCGTTTAGGAGCCGCACTTTTAATTCCCCCAGCCGGGAAGCCTGGGGGGGGGGGGTTGAAATGGCTAGGGTCCTCCGGCATGAGGCTGCCAGCAGAGGGAGCCGAGAAGTGGCCGGCCAAGGGAGTAGAGGCACCGTCTAGCACGCTTGGACTCAGAGGGCCTTTCATGCTGACGTTCTAGCCTTCAGAACTCACAGGGCAGGTCCTCTGGTCCCGCCTCTTCCTGGCAGTTGCCCCAGAGCCGTTCTAGCCTTCTGAAATCAGAGGGCAGGTCCTCCGGGCCCGCCTCTTCCTGTCTTGTCGCCATGGAGCCGATCCCAGCCAATGGAAATCAGAGGGCAGGTCCTCAGGGCCCGCCTCTTCCTGCAAGTCGCCATGGGGACCTTCTAGCCCTTTGCACTCGGAGAGCAGGTCCTCAGGGCCCGCCCCTTCCTGTCCCGTTGCCATGGCGACGCTGGGACGCTAAAGGCCGGTGCGTCACGCTTTTCCTTCCCCACCGTGTCTCCCCATTATTTGTCCGGCCTGCCCCTGCGGCACCCAGAGGCTGTTCCGGCTGCAAGGCCGGTGGCAGACCCGGCCTGCGCTGGACGCTGCCCCGCTCCGACCGGGGACGGCGGCTGGGTAAGGAGGCCCGTGGGGGAGGGTGGGGTGACTGCTGGGACCCTTCTCCCCCACCCCATGATGGGCTTTGTAGTCCTTCAGGAGATGAATCTGATCCAAGGTGGGAAAGGCGGTCTTCGGGATTTTTCAAGTTTTGGGGCATGGGCAGAGTTACAGTTGGTCTCCTCCCCACGAGGCTGGCCCTTAAGGAAAGGATTAAAGGGGGTCTGGGTGGATTTCGCTCCCTCCCTCTGCCTCCAAACCCCATAGGAAATTCAGGGCGGGACTCGGCCTTGTACTCGTCTCCCTCACTTTTCACTGCATTAAAATATTTGAAGTGTTTCATGGTTGTTTCTTTTATTTATTTTTTATGTATGTAAGTATGCACGCATGTATTTATTGATGCATGTGCTTGTTTGTTTGTTTGTTTGTTCTGCGATTTATATAGCACCCATCTGGCAGCCAAGGCCTCTCTGGCCCGTTTGTTTGCGTTGCGATTGCGTTGCGGCCTTGCAGTCGTCTCCCTCACTTTTCACTGCATTAAATTATTTGAAGTTCTTCATGGTTGTTTCTTTTATTTATTTTTTATGTATGCATGTAAGTATGCGTGCATGCATGTCTGTATTTACGTGTGTTTGTGTGTGTGTGTGTGCGTGCGTGTGTTATTTATTTATTTATTTGCTTATTGATTTATGTGATTTATATGGCGCCCATCTGTCAGCGAAGGCCTCTCTGGCCAGTTTATTTGCGTTGTGATTTTATTATTCCACCCTGGAGAGGAGAGGGAGCTGTCTTTTTCTTCCCACCATCAAGGGGACCTGGGTTTGTGGCTGATTTCTACTGCTTTTAATTCCACCCCCTGGTCCCGCTTTTCTCCCCCTTTTCACAGCCGCTTGTACTTGTCATTTGGAATAACTGGATTTTCCCTTCCGAACCAGGTGTCGTTCTTTCAGTGAGCTCGTTCACGCGGATGCAGAGCTTCATCGTTCGTTTGCGCCACCCTGCAACCTCGAGGAACGACCGGATCCAGAAAGGTCGGCGGGTAAGTGTGCAGGGGGCCGGCGGGATGGTAGGCATACCATGCGGGTCTGTCACGAGCCCCTCTGCCCCGTGACGGCCCTTGTAGTTGTTAACAGAGAAGAAAGGTGTGAAATAACCATTTAAAAAAACGCTCTGGGTAATTTTGACGCCCCTGGGCATGCACAGAGTTGCAGTTTTCAAACTTGCCGTTAGGATGGCCGGTCCAAAACAAAAAAGGATTAAGGCAGATGTGTGTACAGGTGCGTATGTCTCTCGGCCCTTTACGCCTGCAGGACATGGCGAGCTGTCTCCAGTCTCCCTCCCAGCTCGGGTTCGAGTCCCGAGGTGGAGATTCCTGAGGACTTCCATCTCCCCTTCTTTCCCGCCAAGGACGAGAGAAAGCGCAGTTCGGGGCTGAGTGCCGTGACCGTCTTCTTTGTGTTTCATGTAAGTTATTATTTTATTATTACTCTTCTTCTGGCTTTTATTGTTCTTGTCTCCTCCAGCGCGCACGGGGGGGGGGAGCAGGGCCGAAGGAAGGTTGGAGGACCCTCTCGCCCTACGCCGTGATCTGCCAGGCAGAGGAGGCCTTTTCTTTTTCCCTGTTCGGGCTGCCAGCAGACAGCTTTCTGCCTTTGCTGTATTTATTCGAAGAGCTCAGGCGGCAGTGCTTCAGAGGAGTCTGTCATCCATTATTAGGGTTCTTTAAAACAAACGCACCCACGTTTCCCTGCATTCTTCCCATGAGTCTCAGCCCATCTGTAAGAGACGCAGACCCCCTTACGCTCTCGGTCGTGGCACTATAGGATCCCACTCCCTTCTCTAAATCTCAAAAAATACAGTGAAAGGGCCCACCAAGGCAGGGTGGGGAGGGGGATTGGAATCATCTGTTTCTTAATATCCTAGTAAAGTGTCTTCTTTAAAGTACGTTCATCGCCGGCCGGTTTTACATCTGAACTTGCATGGGTAATGGGTAATGGTGAATATGCAAAAGGGTTGCCAATAAAACCTGAAAATTCTCATCCCCCCCCACCTGCATTCTCTTTTGTGTGAGCGCGAGTGTTACTTTTTAGACTTCAGGAAACGGCTTTGGGACCATGAGTTTCTTCTCTTATTTTATTTATTTATTTATTTATTTATTTAATTTATATGCCTCCCACTCTACCCAAAGGTCTCTGGGCGGCTTACAACAATTAAAATTCAATACAATAAAATATAAAATGATTAAAATACAATTCAAATACGATTAAAATACAATTAAAATTGCCATCATAAAGACCCACAGCTACGGGGCGTGGACAACGGTAAAGAAGATCCAGGCGCAGACATCTGGTAGCTTTCCGATTAAACAGTGTACCAATTAAACAGCCGCCTAGAGTGGTCGAAATGACCAGATAGGCGGGGTATAAATAGAATAAAGAAATAAAGAAATAAATTGCCACCTGTTACAGCGTGGACAGTAGGGCAAAAAGCAATAATAATAAGAAGAAGAACAATAAAAATAACTGCAACAATAATAATCATTTATAACTATATTTATTTATTACCGTTTCATGCAGTAATCTTATTAAGGCACACAAATATTTTAATTTAAAGAAAGGACGCTTAGTTCAAATGAGAAATTACAGATATCTAAAACCACCTTTACAAGTGGCTGATAAAGGAGAAAAGGGGAGGGGGGTTACTAATAAAAAGCAGGTGAAATAGACAAGCACCGAAAGTTCATTGAATTGCAGTCGTCCTCTTGAACGTTGGGAGACGAACCAGGAAAAAAAGACACGAGGAGGTTTCCTCCTCCCCAGTCCCTGGGAGAGCGAGGCGCCCTTCCTTTTCTTCCTCCACCTCCTCCTCCTCCTCCTCCTCCTCCTAGGTCCCTCTCAGGATATGCCCCCCCCCATCGAGCAGGAGCCCTTTAGGAGCCGCGCTTTTAATTCCCCCAGCCGGGAAGCCTGGGGGGGGCTGGTTGAAATGGCTAGGGTCCTCCGGCATGAGGCTGCCAGCAGAGGGAGCGAAGAAGTGGCCGGCCAAGGGAGTAGAGGCACCGTCTAGCACGCTTGGACTCAGAGGGCCTTTCATGCTGATGTTCTAGCCTTCAGAACTCACAGGGCAGGTCCTCTGGTCCCGCCTCTTCCTGTCGCGTCGCCATGGAGCCGCTCCCAGCCAATGGAAATCAGAGGGCAGGTCCTCAGGGCCCGCCTCTTCCTGCAAGTCGCCATGGGGACCTTCTAGCCCTTTGCACTCGGAGAGCAGGTCCTCTGGGCCCGCCCCTTCCTGTCCCGTTGCCATGGCGACGCTGGGACGCTAAAGGCCGGTGCGTCACGCTTTTCCTTCCCCCCCGTGTCTCCCCATTATTTGTCCGGCCTGCCCCTGCGGCACCCAGAGGCTGTTCCGGCTGCAAGGTCGGTGGCAGACCCGGCCTGCGCTGGACGCTGCCCCGCTCCGACCGGGGAGGGCGGCTGGGTAAGGAGGCCCGTGGGGGAGGGTGGGGTGACTGCTGGGACCCTTCTCCCCCACCCCATGATGGGCTTTGTAGTCCTTTAGGAGATGAATATGATCCAAGGTGGGAAAAGCCACCAAATCTCTGGGCATGTGCAGAGTTACGGTTGGTCTCCTCCCCATGAGGCTGGCCCTGAAGGAAAGGATTAAAAGGGTCTCGGTGGATTTCGGTCCCTCCCTCCCTCCCTCCCTCCCTCTTTTTGCCTCCAAACCCCATGGGAAATGCAGGGCAGGACTCATCCTGGTAGTTGTCGCCCTCACATTAAATGACTTGAAGTTCTTCATGCTTCCTTCTTTTATATATTTAAATTTAATTACTTATTTAATTATATATTTATTTGATTTATATAATGCCCCTCTGGCAGCCAAGGCCACTCTGGGCTTTTTGTTTGTGTTGCGATTTTATTATTTCACCCTGGAGAGGCGAGGGAGCCGTCTTTTTCTTCCGAGCATCAAGGGCACCTTGGGTTGTGGCTCATTTCTACTGCTTTTAATTCCACCCGCTGCCCCCTGGTTTTCTCCCCCTTTTTACAGGCGCTTGTACTTGTCATTTGGAATAACTGTATTTTTCCCCTCTTAAGCAGGTGTCGTTGTGTCCATGAGATCGCAGAGTTTCATAGTTCATTTGCTCCAACCAGTGCGCCACGTGGCTCTCATAAGGATGGAGGTTCCATATGGAACTGCAGTTTTCTCCATTTTCCTTCAATCAAAGTTAGAAAAAAATAATATTTGAACGTCTGTGACAAACTAGCGCTAAATAGGCAGGAACGGGTGGTGATGCAGGGTAACGCCAACAGAGTAAGGTCACGTTCATTTACCGAGAGGATGTCGCACAAAGTTGACAGCCAGGGGCAGAGGTGGGAAAAAATATCCTGAAACTCAGGTTTCCAAGACACTATTATTTATTTATTCATTTTATCTAAAATACTTTTAGCCCCCCTTTCTCCTTAAAGAGGCCACTTACATTGTTAAAAGACAATAGTTAAAGCAGAAACAAGGACTATCCAACAGTGGTTTACATCATTAAAAGGCCATATTTGAATTTAGGACCAATGAATACAGAGAGGCACCTTACATCAACCAAACATTATATTAAAGGTAAAAACAATATATGAATATTATAAATAAAGAAACTAAAATCAATCTGAATAAAGCAAAACACCAGTAGTAGTAAACATCCAGTCATAGGTATAATGTATGAAAATCCACCTAAAAACCACACTTAGGTAGCCAGACAGTCTGGGAAGATTTGCCTGAAGAGAAAGGGCTTTATAGGTCAAAACCAGCTGTTTAAATTGAGCCCCGAAACAATCGGCAGCCTGCGGAGCTGCCGTAATACAGGGGCGGTGCGATCAGTATGACGACCCATAGTCCGCAATCCGACCGCCGCGTTTGAGTCCTGCGGAAGTGTCGTGACACTTTCCATCGACGGGACCACATGGAGCCTGTTAGCCCACTGGTTCTTAACCTTTGTTACTCGGATGTTTTTGGACTGCAACTCCCAGAAGCCTTCACCATCAGCTCTGGTGGCTGAGGTTTCTGGGAGTTGCAGTTCAAAAACACCTGAGTAACAAAGGTTAAGAACCACTGTGTTAGCCAATCTAGACTGATTACTAAGCTACAATAATGGGTACTTCTTGAGCCTACAGTGGCTCCTTATGATACACTGCCCGTATATGATTAACCCCCACCCCACCCCCACGGAAGGCCAGACTCCTGGGCTCTTTCAGAAGCAACGCTGATCCAAGGCTAACGCACACTTAGAATGGCCAAATTAGAAATTCCAAGTTCCCGATTTATTTAGTAGATTTGGAAACCCAAGTTGAAGAAAACTAAGATTGACCAGTGACTGATGTTTCATCCGAGAAGCCAAAATAGGAGGACAGTATTTTTAGGCAGCATTATTTTCATTCATCAATGCATATTCAGTTTGTTGTACAATACGTTCATTTCATTTTGCAGTTGAGTCATTTTAGCAGCCTGTCATCATTCAAGAGGAAATCTTTGAAGCGAAGACGCTGCTTAACACTCTCAGCAACACATAGGCAAGAAGAGGAAAACATTAACCCCTGCAAATTACTGAGCCGAAAACTCTGCAGAGCACAAGATACATTAAAAAGGGGGCTGTTTGGCTATTTGATAGGGGTCGGGTGGGGAGACAGTAGATTAGACCCTCCTGAGCAACCACTGGATTGCAGTAGAGTAACACAGGTCCCCCACGAGAGGTTTTATCAGAGAGAGTCAAGATTTCCAACCTACCGGAGGCGGCTAAAAAAAGAGGTAATAAACGACTTGACTTTGCGTAGAAAAGGCTGCCAAAGTGGCTCAAACTTTTTTAGGGGCTCGTCAGATGGAAATAACCCCCCCACCCCACTGAACACTATTCATTGAGGAAAAGCCTGCCTGAAGAGACAGGTCTCCACCTGCTTGGACAAGGACAGCACGGAGAACACTTCTCCTTTCAGGGAAGAGATGCAGCGTACCAGGAGCAAGATGCTCGCAAAGCATCATGTCAGGTTACCGGGTTTGTTTTTTCACAGCCAAAACCAAAGATTTTGTGTCCTTGTAAAGGGTAGAGTTAGTTCTTGTGGACTGAGGTCCATTTCAGGAGTCAAGAACCTGTGCTGCTTTTAAGATCACAAGTTTCCCCTTTAGGCATTTGTTGGGGGACTCCTGGATGACTTCCAAGGAGGGGGAGCCCTATTCTTCAGGCTTTCCCCACCGAAATTCCCATGGCTGGAGGTGAGGCGGGGAGGACCAGTTTTTCCATAAGAGGATCAAGAGTACCAAGCTGTTAAAAAAGACCCAGGCACAGTAAGCGAAAAATAGAAAGCAAAAAAAGAAAAGGAAAGTGTGCTGCTTCTATACCGCCCCATAGTGCTTCAAGCACTCTCAGGGTGATTTACAAGTTAATTATGCAGGCTACACATTGCCCCCACCCAGCAAGCTGGGTACTCATTCTACCAACCTCAGAAGGATAGAAGTCTGAGCCAACCTTGAGCCGGCTACCTGGGATCGAACCCCAGGTCGTGAGCAGTTTTGGCTGCAGTACAGCATTTTAACCAGTCCACCACGAGGCTCTCATAAGGATGGAGGTTCCATATGGAGCTGCAGTTTTCTCCATTTTCCTTCAATCAAAGTTAGAAAAAAAAAATATTTGAACGACTGTAACAAACTAGCGCTAATTGGACAGCAACGGGTTGTGATGCAGGGCAACGCCAACAGAGTAAGGTCACGTCCATTTACCGAGAGGATGTCACACAAAGTTGACAGCCAGGGGCAGAGGTGGGAAAAAATATCCTGAAATTCAGGTTTCCAAGACACTATTATTTATTTATTCATTTTATCTAAAATACTTTTAGCCCGCCTTTCTCCTTAAAGAGGCCTCTTACATTGTTGAAAGACAATAGTTAAAAGCAGAAACAAGGACTATCCAACAGTGGTTTACATCATTAAAAGGCCATATTTAAAGTTAGGACCAATGAATACAGAGAGGCACCTTCCATCAACAAAATATTATATTAAAGGTAAAAGCAGTATGTGAATATTATAAATGAACAAAGTAAAATCACGCTGAATAAAGCAAAACACAAGTAGTAGTAAACATCCAGTCATAGGTATAATGCATGAAAATCCACCTAAAAACCACAATTAGGTAGGCAGACACTCCGGGAAGAGTTGCCTGAAGAGAAAGGGCTTTATAGGTCAAAACCAGCTGTTTAAATTGAGCCCAGAAACCGATCGGCAGCCTGCGGAGCTGCCATAACACGAGGGCAAGGCGATCCCTATCAGGAACCACAGTCCGCAATCCGGCCACCACGTTTTAGTCCTGCGGAAGTATCTTGACACTTTCTATCGACGAGACCAGTTGGAGCCTGTTACCCAATCTGGATTGATTATTAAGCTACAATAAAGGGTACTTCTTGAGCCCACAATCACTCCTTATGATAAACTACCCCTATGGGCTTAACTCCCACCCCCACTCCACCTGCACAGAAGGCTAGACTGCTGGTCTCCTTCAGAAGCAACGCCGACGCAAGGCCAGAGGCGTGGGATGTACGATGAGCAATTGCCTCCATGTGAAGATCCCTGAGCGGTTGCAGAGCAGATCCCGTCTGTTTATGGATCTCCATAGGAAGATAGCCTATAAAGAATAATACAGAATCAAATGTCCTGTACAGAATCCACATCCTAAAAAGACAGCTATAGATTGCTTACACGTTCCTCTATATAGGAAGAGACACGAAAGCATCCTTGAAGGAAAGCCCACGAAGGGATTTCCTTCGTCCCGTCATCGTACAAAGAAGAAGAAACTAATCCTGGCACATTAACGTTAAGAAGCACATTAACATCAAAAGCATTAGTTTACATTTTGTTTCTTTCTCTTCTGGCAGGTATTAAGAAAAAGAAACCACCACAGCACACGTTCCTTTATCGATACTAATAGAGAAAACGGAAGCTCCTATTCCACACGTTTATAGAAGACGTTTTGGCCGCTCTACGAAGGCGCAAGCACCTCCCTCTCGACGTCTCCGACGCTCCTACTAAGGGAAAGTAAACTATTTAGTATCACCGGATCGCTTCTTACAAATCCGCTTCGTCTAGAGAACCCGACAAACAGCCCTCCAACTTATGAGTTCTAAGACGACCGTGTAGATTTTATCCATTTGAAGTTTTTCTACCCTGTGTTCCTGCTGAAAACAGGACCCAAGGTGACTCACAGCATTAAAAGACAATATTTATAAGTCAAAATCAGCAATCAACCCAAAAATTTGTATAACATCGTTATTCCTATCCTGATTATTCCTAACGAAAACATCCAGTTTTGTGTAGTGGAGAGAGTACGTTAAGAAATCAGGAAATCCGGGCCGGAATCCTCGTTGAGAAACATCACAGAGCATTAAATTAAGCATTCTGCTCTTGGTTCTTAACCTTTGTTACTCGGATGTTTTTGGACTGCAAGTCCCAGAAGCCTTCACCATCAGGTCTACTGGCTGAGGTTTCTGGGAGTTGCAGTTCAAAAACACCTGAGTAACAAAGGTTAAGAACCACTGTGTTAGTCACTCTAGATTGATTACTAAGCTACAATAATGGGTACTTCTTGAGCCTACAGTGGCTCCTTATGATACACTGCCCGTATATGATTAACCCCCACTCCACCCCCACGGAAGGCCAGACTCCTGGGCTCTTTCAGAAGCAACGCTGATTCAAGGCTAGAGGCAGGGGTGTATTTATTTATTTTATATCCCGCCTATGTGGTCTTACGACTACTCTCATGTATGATGAGCAACTGTCTCCAAGTGAAGATTAGTAAGTACTTGCAGAGTGTATCCTGTCTGTTTTGGATAGCCTCTGAAGGAAAATCTATGAAGGGATTTCCTTCACCCCGTCATCCTATAAAGAAAAATACAGAATTAAATCTCGTGCACCAACTCCCCTGCCGAAAAGACAGCTATAGAATGCTTACACCTTCCTCTATATAGGAAGAGACACCAAAGCATCCTTGAAGAAAAGCCCACAAAGGGATTGCCTTCATCCTGTCATCCAATAAAGAAAAAACTAAGCTTGCCGTATTAATGATAAGAGGCACATTAACATGAAAAGCATTCCTTTGCATTTTGTTTCTTTCTCTTTTGGCAGGGAACAAGAAAATAAAGCATAAGAACACTAATACTAATAGAGAAAACGGAAGCTCCTCGTCCACACGTTCATAGAAGAACTTTCAGTGGCTCCATGAAGCTGCAAGCACCTCCTCCTCATGTCTCCGATGCTCCTGTTAAAGCAAAGTAAAATATTTAGTCTCACCGGATCGCTTCCTACAAATCCGCTTCATCCATAGAACCTGACAAACAGCCCTCCAACTTAGATGACGATGAAGATTTTATTCATTTGACGTTTTTCTACCCTGTCTTCCTGCTAAAAACAGGACCCAAGGGGACTCACAGCATTAAAAGACAATATTTAACAGTTAAAATCAGTCATTAACCCATAAATTTGTAGAACATCGTTATTCCTGTCATGATTATTGTTAACAAAAATACCCAGTTTGCTGTAGTAGAGAGAGCGCGTTAATAAATCAGCAAGCCTGGGTTCAAATACCCACCGAGAGGAGTAACATTGAATTAAACAAGAGCATTGAATTAACATTCTGCTGTTGGATGAAAATTGGTATCATGCACTTTGAAACCTAGGCGTTGTTTCTTGCATACAATTTTTCCACCCAGAAGACACAGGCAGGGGTGGCTGCCAGTTTTTGTTTATTAAGTACATGCCTAGAAGAGAGAAACCCACTGCTTTATTTTCCTGTTTGGGAATGTCTTCTTTTTTTTGTTTTGTTTTGTTTTTGCCACACCCACTGAAAGAGGTTTTGGGGGGAAAGAACATTCCTTAGGCAACATTCGATTCCCTGAAATAAAGCCAACGTTGCATAAGTCGTTGTTTTGTCTGGTGTTTTTTTTAACACACACTTAGAATGGCCAAATTAGAAATTCCAAGTTCCCGATTTATTTAGTAGATTTGGACACCCCAGTTGAAGAAAACTACGATTGACCAGTGCCTGATGTTTCATCCGAGAAGCCAAAATAGGAGGACAGTATTTTTAGGCAGCACTATTTTTATTCAGAAATACATATTCATTTTGTTGCAGGTTCATTTCATTTTGCGGTTGAGTCATTGTAGCAGCCTGTCATCATGGAAGAGGAAATATTTTGAACGAAGCTGTAGTTTAATAGTCTGTGCAACACAGAGGAAACCATTAAGTCCTTGAAATTATTGAGCCAAAACCTCTGGACAGCACAAGATCCATTAAAAAGAGGTTGTTTGGCTATTTGATGGGGTCGGGCTGGCAGACAGTAGATGAGACCCTCCTGGGGGGGGGGAATTGCAGGAGAGTAACACAGGTCCCCGACTATAAGTTTTATCAGAGAGAGCCTAGATTTCCAAACAACCGCAGGCAACTAAAAAGGAAGGTAATAAACGGCTTGACTTTGTGTAGAAAAGGCTGCCAAGGTGGATCAAACCTTTTCTAGGGGCTCGTCAGATGGAAACACCCCCCCCCCCCGCCCCGCTGAACACCCAATTTATCACCCCCCCCCAACAAACTTTGAACGTTGATCTGAAGAAAAAGGCCTTCTTGGTCAGGCTTGGCTACCTGAAATCCGAAACGAACTTGTGGAGCAAGCGAAGAAGAAGCAGCAAGAGCAGCAGCAGCCGCAGCCGCCGCCGCCGCCGGTCTCCTCCGGTTGACGACACAGCGGCCAGCCAGCAAACCCCACCCCTCCCGTTTAGTTTTGATCCGAAACGCGCGAGGTGAGGGGCTCTACGTCACGAGACTGCCCAGTTAATTGGGGGGCGTATCGGGCAGTGGATTGAATTCAACCAATGGGCTTTAAAAAAACCCGGGAGGAGGCGGTGCTGTGGAGAGGTAAATGCCGCTTGAGGGGTGTTTCGACTTCGGGTTCCCATGCGAAAGCAAGTCGGGGTCGTTCTCGTGCGGGGGCTGGGGGGGGGTTGAGTTCTACGCGGGGAAGCCTTCGAGGTACTAATGAAGGGACTGTGCCGTGCCAGAGGTGGTTTTTGTTTCTTTCGTTGGTTAAGCAAAAGAGAGAAGAGCTTAAGAGTGTCTAGGGTTCCGTTGGGGAGGTGCCCCTGTTTCTACGAATCAAGTGAAGGGGGAGCGTTTGAGGGTTTTACATCTCCTGGGAAAGGTTTTTGAAAATTTGAAAGGTTTTGAAAGGAAAAGGGATTGAGTTGTGGTTTTGAAAGGAAAAGGGGTCCGTGTTGCATTGTTAAAGGGCATTGCGGAGGTGCGGTATTTAAATGACTGAAAACTGAAATCTTGTAGGCGGCAGTGATTTGAGTAAATTGCATGTGGGTTTTTGTTCGTTAGGGTTTACTTATTCGTGCCGTCGTAATTGTGCGTTTGAATTCTTATTTGAAAAGAAATGTTTAAAAAAAATCTAAGAAGTTGTCACTGAATTACGGGACGGTGATTTGGAAGCGAGGTATTTAAAGCTCTTTAAGGTGAATTGTTTGAGGTCACAGCGATCGGTATAAATAGGATGTGGGTTTGTGTTCCTTAGGGTTTACAGTTCTGGTTCGTTTCGTATTAATTAGCGCCATCCCAAGCGCGGTCCGGAGTGTGTATGTGAAGAGCAATGTTTAAAAAATCGGCGTAAGGGGTGTGCAATGCATTGTGGGAGCGTGGTGAGAAATGAGCTTTTAAAGTAGGGTTTGGGTTAAAGTAGCGCAAGGTGTATTTTTGGAGTTGAGAGAGATGTGAATAAATTCGGTGCGGCTTTGTTCGTGTGGTTTAATCGTTTGAAATGTGGTTTTGGCGAGCACATTTGTGGAACGCATGGAGGAGGGTTTGTAACAAAGGATTGAAAGGTTTATGTAAAGACAAGAATGGTAGGGGAGAGTCGGGATGGCAAAAAGAGTGTAAAAGGGCTAAAAGTGAAAGCGTAAGAAAAAGCAAGGAAGTTGCATTTTGTTGAACTGAACGTGAGCTGCAAGAGTTGAGGTTGGAAGGGTTTAAATGCATGATCTGCGTAAAAGGGTCCCATAATGCATCGTGGAGGGTTTCTAGCAATGTTTTTCAAGATTGGTGTAAAAATAAGAATTGGAGGAGAGAGTTGGGGTGGGCAATTGAGTGGAAGACGAAAAAGAAGTGTGAACAGACCGAAATAGAAGGCGCGATGGAATTTTTTGAGCCCACTGTGACCTAGAAGGCTGCAGGATTGGGGGTTTTAAATAGCAATCGGGTTGTAGTAATGTTATAAGGAGAGAGCTGTAGGTTAGGTGCTGTAGAGGTGGATGGCAGCTAACTGAGTGGGAGGAGGGGCAGAGTAGAAGGGAGGGGCAGAGTAGAGGGGAGGGGCAGAGTAGGAGGGGGGCACAGTAGGGGGGGTGGAGCAGAGGGGGCACAGTAGGGGGGGTGGAGCAGAGGGGGCGGAGTAGGGAGGGGGTGGAGCTGAGGGGGGCAGAGTAGGGAGGGGGCAGAGTAGGGAGGGGGCAGAGTAGGGGGGTGGAGCAGGAGGGGGGGTGGAGCTGAGGGGGCAGAGTAGGGAGGGGCCAGAGTAGGGGGGGTGGAGCAGGAGGGGAGGCGGAGCGGAGGGCGGAGCCGAGGGCAGGGCGGAGGAGAAGGTGGGGCGGGGCGGAGCCGCTGGAGGGGCAGATTTTTTGGCGGCGCGGGCTCGCGCGCAGCGCGCGCGCGCGAGCCCGCGCCGCCAAAAAATCTGCCCCTCCAGCGGCTCCGCCCCGCCCCACCTTCTCCTCCGCCCTGCCCTCGGCGAAGCAAGGGCGAACCCACACCTCGCAAAAATCTGCCCCTCCCTCGGCTCCGCCGTGCCCTCTGCGAAGCAGGTGCAAGTCTGTGCCTCCCAAAAATCTGCCCCTCCTCCCCCCTGCTCCGCTCCGCCCTCTCTTCCACTCCGCCCTCTCCCCTGCACCACCCTCTCCTCTGCCCCACCCTCTGCTCCACCCCTCCCCCTGCTCTTACTGTGCCGTAACCCTAAAGTTGAACACGACTGGACAAAAATTGTCAACGGGAACCTTTACCTTCAACCCTAACCCTAACCCTAAGGGTTAGGGTTAGGGTTAAAGGTAAAGGTTCCCGTTGACAATTTTTGTCCAGTCGTGTTCAACTTTAGAGGCGGTGCTTATCCCTGTTTTCAAGCCACGGAGCCAGCGTTTTCTCCAAAGACAATCTTCCGTGGCCACATGGCCAGTGCGACTTAGACACGGAATGCTGTTACCTTCGTACCGAGGTGGTCCCTACGTATTTATTTGCATTTGTATGCTTACGAACTGCTAGGTTGGCAGGAGCTGGGAGAATCGACGGGAGCTCACTCCGTCGCATGGATGTGACCTTACAGCTGCAGATTTATAGACCTTACAGCACATAGGCTTCTGTGGTTTAGCCCACAGCGCCACCAAGAGGGTTGTGTAGGCATCCTTCAGTCTCGAAAGACTATGGTAGTGTGCTCTGTATGGAGGACTTGGAACAGCGTCTAGTGTGGCTGAGGAGGCCAATTCGAGAGTTGCAATCTCTTCCACACTGAAGACAAATCCAATCTGTCCCTTGTCCAGCTTCCTGGTTTTGCTTCCTTTGTGACTTCCTCTTTGCTTCAGCCTGCTGGACAAGGGTCTCTTCAAATTGGG
>NW_027590034.1:20000-22500 GCF_051106095.1 Pogona vitticeps
GGGTTAGGGTTAGGGTTAGGGTTAGGGTTAGGGTTAGGGTTAGGGTTAGGGTTAGGGTTAGGGTTAGGGTTAGGGTTAGGGTTAGGGTTAGGGTTAGGGTTAGGGTTAGGGTTAGGGTTAGGGTTAGGGTTAGGGTTAGGGTTAGGGTTAGGGTTAGGGTTAGGGTTAGGGTTAGGGTTAGGGTTAGGGTTAGGGTTAGGGTTAGGGTTAGGGTTAGGGTTAGGGTTAGGGTTAGGGTTAGGGTTAGGGTTAGGGTTAGGGTTAGGGTTAGGGTTAGGGTTAGGGTTAGGGTTAGGGTTAGGGTTAGGGTTAGGGTTAGGGTTAGGGTTAGGGTTAGGGTTAGGGTTAGGGTTAGGGTTAGGGTTAGGGTTAGGGTTAGGGTTAGGGTTAGGGTTAGGGTTAGGGTTAGGGTTAGGGTTAGGGTTAGGGTTAGGGTTAGGGTTAGGGTTAGGGTTAGGGTTAGGGTTAGGGTTAGGGTTAGGGTTAGGGTTAGGGTTAGGGTTAGGGTTAGGGTTAGGGTTAGGGTTAGGGTTAGGGTTAGGGTTAGGGTTAGGGTTAGGGTTAGGGTTAGGGTTAGGGTTAGGGTTAGGGTTAGGGTTAGGGTTAGGGTTAGGGTTAGGGTTAGGGTTAGGGGTTAGGGTTAGGGTTAGGGTTAGGGTTAGGGTTAGGGTTAGGGTTAGGGTTAGGGTTAGGGTTAGGGTTAGGGTTAGGGTTAGGGTTAGGGTTAGGGTTAGGGTTAGGGTTAGGGTTAGGGTTAGGGTTAGGGTTAGGGTTAGGGTTAGGGTTAGGGTTAGGGTTAGGGTTAGGGTTAGGGTTAGGGTTAGGGTTAGGGTTAGGGTTAGGGTTAGGGTTAGGGTTAGGGTTAGGGTTAGGGTTAGGGTTAGGGTTAGGGTTAGGGTTAGGGTTAGGGTTAGGGTTAGGGTTAGGGTTAGGGTTAGGGTTAGGGTTAGGGTTAGGGTTAGGGTTAGGGTTAGGGTTAGGGTTAGGGTTAGGGTTAGGGTTAGGGTTAGGGTTAGGGTTAGGGTTAGGGTTAGGGTTAGGGTTAGGGTTAGGGTTAGGGTTAGGGTTAGGGTTAGGGTTAGGGTTAGGGTTAGGGTTAGGGTTAGGGTTAGGGTTAGGGTTAGGGTTAGGGTTAGGGTTAGGGTTAGGGTTAGGGTTAGGGTTAGGGTTAGGGTTAGGGTTAGGGTTAGGGTTAGGGTTAGGGTTAGGGTTAGGGTTAGGGTTAGGGTTAGGGTTAGGGTTAGGGTTAGGGTTAGGGTTAGGGTTAGGGTTAGGGTTAGGGTTAGGGTTAGGGTTAGGGTTAGGGTTAGGGTTAGGGTTAGGGTTAGGGTTAGGGTTAGGGTTAGGGTTAGGGTTAGGGTTAGGGTTAGGGTTAGGGTTAGGGTTAGGGTTAGGGTTAGGGTTAGGGTTAGGGTTAGGGTTAGGGTTAGGGTTAGGGTTAGGGTTAGGGTTAGGGTTAGGGTTAGGGTTAGGGTTAGGGTTAGGGTTAGGGTTAGGGTTAGGGTTAGGGTTAGGGTTAGGGTTAGGGTTAGGGTTAGGGTTAGGGTTAGGGTTAGGGTTAGGGTTAGGGTTAGGGTTAGGGTTAGGGTTAGGGTAGGGTTAGGGTTAGGGTTAGGGTTAGGGTTAGGGTTAGGGTTAGGGTTAGGGTTAGGGTTAGGGTTAGGGTTAGGGTTAGGGTTAGGGTTAGGGTTAGGGTTAGGGTTAGGGTTAGGGTTAGGGTTAGGGTTAGGGTTAGGGTTAGGGTTAGGGTTAGGGTTAGGGTTAGGGTTAGGGTTAGGGTTAGGGTTAGGGTTAGGGTTAGGGTTAGGGTTAGGGTTAGGGTTAGGGTTAGGGTTAGGGTTAGGGTTAGGGTTAGGGTTAGGGTTAGGGTTAGGGTTAGGGTTAGGGTTAGGGTTAGGGTTAGGGTTAGGGTTAGGGTTAGGGTTAGGGTTAGGGTTAGGGTTAGGGTTAGGGTTAGGGTTAGGGTTAGGGTTAGGGTTAGGGTTAGGGTTAGGGTTAGGGTTAGGGTTAGGGTTAGGGTTAGGGTTAGGGTTAGGGTTAGGGTTAGGGTTAGGGTTAGGGTTAGGGTTAGGGTTAGGGTTAGGGTTAGGGTTAGGGTTAGGGTTAGGGTTAGGGTTAGGGTTAGGGTTAGGGTTAGGGTTAGGGTTAGGGTTAGGGTTAGGGTTAGGGTTAGGGTTAGGGTTAGGGTTAGGGTTAGGGTTAGGGTTAGGGTTAGGGTTAGGGTTAGGGTTAGGGTTAGGGTTAGGGTTAGGGTTAGGGTTAGGGTTAGGGTTAGGGTTAGGGTTAGGGTTAGGGTTAGGGTTAGGGTTAGGGTTAGGGTTAGGGTTAGGGTTAGGGTTAGGGTTAGGGTTAGGGTTAGGGTTAGGGTTAGGGTTAGGGTTAGGGTTAGGGTTAGGGTTAGGGTTAGGGTTAGGTGGTTAGGGTTAGGGTTAGGGTTAGGGTTAGGGTTAGGGTTAGGGTTAGGGTTAGGGTTAGGGTTAGGGTTAGGGTTAGGGTTAGG
>NW_027590035.1:0-23768 GCF_051106095.1 Pogona vitticeps
GGAGCACGCAGGACAGGATAGTTGATTAACGCCTCCTTCAACCTCTGGAACGCCGCCTCACAGTCGCTGGTCCACGGGATGCGGTCATCAGCCTTCTTCCTCGTCAGATCGGTCAGCGGAGCCGCAATCTCGCTAAACCTCGGGATGAACTTTCTGTAGTAGCCCACCAACCCAAGAAATGATTTGACTTTTTTCTTGGTGTTGGGTCTAGGCCAATCACGAACTGCTTCTATTTTGGCCTCCAGGGGTTTTATCACTCCTCCCCCTACCATGTGACCCAAGTATTTTATTTCTGGGCTACCCAGCTGACACTTGCTGGCCTTTACTGTTAGCCCTGCTGCACTTAACCTCTGCAGCACTAATTCCAGGTGTATCAGGTGATCTTCCCAGGTATTACTGAAGATCCCTATGTCGTCAATGTAGGCCACTGTAAAGTCACTGAGCCCTGCCAAGGTCTGGTCCATCAGCCTTTGGAATGTGGCTGGTGCATTTCTGAGACCAAAGCTCAGGACTCGAAACTCATAGAGACCAAAAGGGCTGCAAAAGGCAGTCTTTTCTTGATCCCTGGGATCAATTCTTAATTGCCAATATCCCTTTACCAGGTCCAATGATGAGATGAACCGACAACCCCCTATGGTTTCAATCAGGTTGTCTAGCCTGGGCATTGGGTAGGCATCAGGAGTGGTTACACGGTTTAATTTCCTGTAATCAACACAAAACCTAATGCTCCCATCAGGCTTGTCCACAAGGACTATCGGAGAGGACCAAGGACTAGAAGAGGGGACGATTATGTTCTCCCTAAGCATCTCGTCCAGCTCCTTCCGCACCTTGTCCCTGTAGGGTCCCGTTACTCGGTATGGGGATACTGCCTGCGGGGGTGCATCCCCTGTGTGGATCCGATGCATCACTCCCTTCACTATCCCCGGCTTGTTGGAAAACACCTGTTGATATTTACTAAGCAGCATTTTTAGTTCTTGCTGCTGGTCTTGGGTGAGTGCAGGACTGATCTTTACCTCCTCTGGGTTGTATTTTACTTCCCCTCTACCCTCCCAGAAGGGTAATTCAGCTTCCTCACTCTCAGCTGCTTTTATCGCGAATAAAACCCTCTGTTCCCCTCTGTAGTAGGGTTTTAGGGCATTCACATGAACCACCCTCCTTGCTTGGTTCTCCTCCTGCTCTATTAGGTAGTTCAGGTCTGACATCTTGGAAATGACCCTATATGGTCCTGCCCATTTGAGCTGCAGTTTATTCTCTCTGCAGGGCCTAAGCCAAAGCACTTCCTCCCCTGGGTCAAAGTGCCTCTCTCTAGCTTTGTGGTCATACCATGTTTTCTGTCTGACCTTCTGAGCTTGCAGGTTTTCTGCTGCCAGCTCTAGATTTCGCTTTAGGTCATTCATCAAGGTGTCTATGTAAGTCACAACGTCTTGTGGGTCATCCTGGGTGATCTGCTCCCAATCTTGTTTGATCAAATCAAGGGGCCCTTTCACCCCTAAGTGTGCAGCAGACATGTCAGAGTGACCCCTTTGTAAGATCATGGGGCGATACTTTTCAGGTACCACCAGCTGACTTCTGATCCCATCTCCCCCTTTTGAGATATTCCTCAGGGTCTCTCTATATAAAATCCCCTTTTTCTCCAGAAATCTCACTGGGGTTTCAGGTGTTAGCTGGGCGTCAGTCACCTGTTCAAAACACTTTTGGAGAGTGGCGTCTGCCTTTTGCTCCTGTCCAAATCTGCTGTCTGTGGTTAAGGTTTCCACCACAGCTTCTGAACTCCCCTCTGCTTCCGTCTCTGGCTCATCATTACCCCCCTGAACTGTCCCTGTGGTGGCTTGTGAGCGTGTAATCACTAGCACCCGTTTCACATGTTCAGCCAGGTCATTTCCCACGAGCACGGCTGCTGGCAGAGTCGATGAAATCGCTAGCCGCCAATCTCCCCTCCAGCCTTGAAAGTTGACAGGTACCTCTGCTACTGGCAGAGAGATTACCTGCCCCTCAATCCCTGCCACCTTCATGCTCTCATTTGGGATTATAAACTCCCTAGGGATGATATCTGGATGGCACAGGGTTACCTGGGAACAAGTGTCCCGCAGCCCCCTATACTGACGGTCAAGTATTCCTACGTCCACCCCTGCTGTCTCAAACAACTGAGAATCTGTTTTTATCAGCAAGCAGCGCTTTACCTCTATAAGAGGACCATTTTCCTCAGCCTGATCAGCAGAGGTAGCTGTTCCAGACTGAGTAGTCATGGCAACCGGCTCCCTCAGTGAGACTGAGCCTTGCTCTTTCTGGACACAGAACACAGCTTTTGGCTTGGTCCCACTAGAATTCTGAGGCACCATTCCTTTTAGCTGCTTTAATTTCTCACACTCTGAGATTAGATGACCCTTTCCCTGACAGAAATAACATTTTCTGGTGTATTTTGATTCTCTGTCATCTTGTTTTGGTTTTCCCTCCAAAATCTGAGGTCTTTGTTTCATGTCTGAGGGCTTCCCTTCACCATGGGCCCCTCCCCCTTGCTGGCTTTTCCCTGGTCCCTGAGAGTACTTGCTGTAGGTTTCTTTGGGTTTACCTACAGATTTCCCCTCACCCAAGGGCTTTCTTATTTGGGAAATAAAATCTGCGATCTCTGCGGCTGCTGCCACAGATTTCGGTTTCCTTTCCCTCACCTGGAATTTCAATTCCCCCTGCAGGATTGAATAGAACTGTTCCAGTGCTATCAAGTCTTTAAGCTGCTCATAGGTCTCTGTCCCTTCCTGCGATAGCCATTTCTCAAGCAGCCTCACCAATTGGGCCCCCACTTGGGTAAAAGTCTGTTCTGGTTTTTTAGTGAGGGACCTGAATCTTTGTCTCAGCTGCTCTGCATTTATCCCATGTCTGGCAAACACCAGTTTTTTAAACTCTGCAAAATCTTTCATCAGTTCCTCAGGCATCTCGGCATAAACCTCAGCCAGGCTACCACTTATTAAAGATCGCATGATGGTCATCTTCTCAGTTTCCCTCACTGAGAAGTCCACAAACGCTCTTTCCACTAAGGAAAAGAACACCTCAGGACAATCTCCCTTGTGGTACACAGGGAATTTCTTCAGGTCAGCTTTAGACAATTGGCCTCCCTCAGAATCCCTATTATTATTATTGTTCTGGTTCATCAGTTCCAGTTTTCTTAATTCAAACGCCATTTTCTCTCTCTCCATTCTTTCTTCTCTCTCCAATCTCTCTATTTCAAATTGCCGCTGTTTCTCTCTTTCCTCCATTCTTTCTCTCTCTAACCTTTCCTCCATTTCTCTCACCCTCAGTTCATGCTGTTGGGCTAGGATCAATTTTCTGAGTTCTGGGTTCTGCTCTCCTGTGCTGTCACCCTGCACTGAGCCAAATTCATCCTCAGAACCTTGGTCAATCTGGGGGTCTTTCACTTCACTCATGTCTGCTACTTGGCTTCGAGTCAAGGGCATAATCCCCCCTCAGAACAGGCTGCTTTAAAAAGTCAAGCCTCAGAATAAAACGACCACTTTTTTCCTTTTTGCCTCAGAACCAGCTCTCCCCAGAGATTGCTGCTGTTCTTCAGCACTAAATTTGCAACAGTATCGAGTCAGAGCCTACCCCCCTCTGCTGGGCCTCTCAGCTGGCAAGCTAGCTCGCTGTTGCTACGCAGTTTTTCCTCAGCTTTTTCCCGCCAAAACTAGGCTGCCTCAGAGCACCTTAATCTAAGTCTCCCCAGTTGGCACGTTCTTCTACTAGCGCACCTCCCCGTGAGGTACACCTAGAAGATTACCTACGCGCCTCAGACTGTCCCTGACTAGACCCCCCTTGCTCTGGGCACACCTGCCAAGGCTTTGCTGGACCGCTGGACAACTGGACCAGTCGTATCCCACACGCTGGACACCAATCAATGTGACAAACCCAGACCTACTGGGATATGTCACACAGTTACACTAAGCTGCCACCAACCATTCCCTTTAAGAAGTCACACAGACCAGGGATGGATTTTTAAACAATAAAAAGAATAAGGTTTATTTAAATACACACAGGGAAAAATAAACAATCAGGTGAATAGGATAAAGTAACGTGGCTTATTCTCACTCATACAAGCATACAGTTTGGTTCACCCAGAACCCTTAACTTAAAACACAGACCCTGAACCTATCAGTTCTGGCTAACCAACAGACACCTGAACCTATCAGGTTGGTACTCTGACACACAGTAGTACCCTGTCTGACACACAGACTCCCACAACAGCTTCTTCTTCCCAGCTGCTGCTTCGTCACAACCCAGTGTCTCACAGTGTCTGTCTCAGCATCTCCATCTCACCACACAGGCATCACATATTTATACAGTACAGCCCCTCCTCCTGATGTCCCGCCTTCCACTCCCCATAGGATGGAACTTTCCCTCCAAACCCATGACAGACAGGTAACATCAGTGCTGTTATGTAACAGTCAGCTCATAGGTTCTGATCTGTCCATGAGATATCAGGAAAGAGATCTTCATGTGCTGGTGGCCTGCTCAATGAAAGGGTGCGGCGGCGGTGAAGAAGGCCAATTCCACGCTAGGGATCATTAAAAGGGGGACTGAAAAATAAAAAAGCCAACATGATAATGCCAGTTTGCAAAACAATGGTAAGGCCGCGCCTGGAGTATTGTGTACAGTTCTGGTCACCGCACTTCAAAAAAAGACGTGGTGGAACTGGAAAAGTTTAAGGCAGAAACCTAGTTTGGTGGCGGACGAAACTGGCAATTATAGGCCTGTCGCCAACATTTCTTTCATTAGCAAAGTGGTGGAAAGGGTGGTGGCCGATCAGCTTCAGGCTCATGCCCTGGATCCATTCCAGTCGGGTTTCAGGCCGCACCATGGTACAGAAATAGCATTGGTTGTGCTGTTAGATGACCTATTGAGAGAGGCTGAGAGAGGGAAAACGTCTCTGCTGGTCCTCCTCGATATCTCAGCCACCTTTGATACCGTCGGCCATGGTATCCTACTGAGGAGGCTCTCAGAGTTGGGAATTGGTGGTCTGGCGCTGGCCTGGCTCCGATCCTTCTTGGAGGATCGTCCTCAGAGAGTACAGCTTGGGGAGAGTCTTTTGGCCTCGTGGAGTCTCAATTGTGGGGTTCTGCAGGGCTTCATTATCTCCCGAATGCTGTTTAATATCTATATGAGGCTGCTGGGTGGGGTCATCAGGAAGTGTGGAGCTTTGTGCCATCAGTACACTGATGACACCCAGCTCTACATCTCCTTTTCACCAACTGCAGAAGATGCCGTTCTGTCCCTTCAGCGCTGCTTGGAGGCTGTACTGCAATGGATGCAGGAGAATGGGCTGAGGCTGAACCCGGACAAGACGGAGGTACTGAGAGTGGGTGGCCCCACCATCACTGGTTTCAGAAACTGCCTCTTATTTGGGGGGACGACTCTCACCACAAAGAGCAAGGTTCACACCTTGGAGATCCATCTAGACCCGGCATTCATCATGGAAACCCAGGTGGAGTCAGTGATCCGTTCTGCCAATTTCCATCTGTGGTGGATTGCCCAGCTGCGTCCCTATCTTGCTTTTGGGGCGCTCACCACTTTGGTACATGCACTTGTAATCTTGAGATTAGACCACTGTAATGCACTCTATGTGGAGCTACCTTTAAGGTTGATGCGGAAGCTCCAAATCGTGCAGAATGCGGCAGCCAGACTTCTCAGTGGGGTGAGGAAACACCATCATATCTCTACCATTCTGGCCATTTTGCATTGGCTGCCCATTTGGTTCCACGCTGATTTCTAAGTATTAATGCTAACTTATAAAGCTTTAAACAGTTTAGGGCCTCGATATTTGCCGGAATGCCTACTCCCATCAAAATCTACCCATACCACTCGATCTAGCCAGGAGGTGAGGTTGAGGAGCCTGATGCCAAGGGAGGCCCGGAAGAAAAAAACAAGAAACTGGGCCTTCTCGGCAGTGGCTCCTTGCCTTTGGAATAAACTCCCTCCTGAGATTCGTATGGCCCCTTCTCTGGGCATTTTCAAAAGCCAGTTAAAAACTGGGTTGTTTAACCAGGCCTTCCCTCCAGCCACTATTTGATTTTTAATTATTTTTTCTTTCCATCTTCACTAATTGATTATTGATGTTGTATATTTATGTTATATTTAAATTGTTTTATTGTAAGTGTTGTTAGCTGCCCAGAGTGGTCAATTGACCAGATGGGTGGGAAATAAATACAATACGTTAATTAAATAAATGAAAAGGTACAGAAGAGAGTGCCTTAAATGATGACTGGACTGGGGTGCCTCCCAGATGAGGAAAGGCGACAGCGTTTGGCACTCTTGAGTCTAGAGAAAAGGCGCCTGAGGGGGGACTTAATGGAAACATATCAACTGATGCAAGGGATGGCTAAAGTGGAGAGAGGGAAGCTCTTTTCCCTCTCACACAATCCCAGAACCAGGGGACATCCACTCCAATGGAGTGCTGGGAGAGTGAGAACAGAGAAAAGAAAATATTCCTTGACCCAGCTTGTTGTTAGTCTGTGGAACACCTTGCCACAGGATGTGGTGATGGCATCTGACCTAGATGCTTTGAAAACAGGATAGGACAGATTTCTGGAGGAAAAGTCCATCACAGGTGACAAGCCATGATGGGGATATAGAATCTCAGATGCAGGGGAATTGCATCAATAGACAGGTACCTTGTCTTACGTGCTTCCAGAGGCATCCAGTGGGGCCACTGTGAGATACAGGAAGCTGGACTAGATGGGCCCTCAGCCTGATCCAGCAGGGCTCTTCTTAATGTTTTTAATTTCTCTTTCTAAAATTTCTCCATTGGTGGAACACTCTTGGCCTCCTCTGAACTTATTCCAATTTGTTAGCATCCTTCTTGAAGTGTGGTGTCCAGAATAGGACACAGTCGTCGTTGTTTAGTCGTTCAGTCATGTACGACTCTTCGTGACCCCATGGACCAGAGCATGCCAGGCCCTCCTATCCTCCACTGCCTCCCGGAGTTGTGTCAAATTCATGTTGGTTGCTTCGATGATACTGTCCAACCATCTCCTTCTCCTCTTGCCTTCACACTTTCCCAACATCAGGGTCTTTTCCAGGGAGTCTTCTCTTCTCATGAGATGGCCAAAGTATTGGAGCCTCAGCTTCAGGATCTGCCCTTCCAGTGAGCACTCAGGGTTGATTTCCTTTAGAATTGATAGGTTCTCCTTGCAGTCCAGGGGACTCTCAGGAGCCTCCTCCAGCACCACAGTTCAAAAGCATCAATTCTTCGGCGGTCAGCTTTCTTTATGGTCCAGCTCTCACTTCCATACATCACTACAGGAAAAACCATAGCTTTGACTATGCGGACTTTTATTGGCAAGGTGATGTCTCTGCTTTTTAAGATGTTGTCAAGGTTTGTCATTGCTTTCCTCCCAAGAAGCAGGAGTCTTTTAATTTTGTGGCTGCTGTCTCCATCTACAGTGATCATGGAGCCCAAGAAAGTAAACTCTGTCACTGCCTCCATATCTTTCCCTTCTATTTTCCAGGAGGTGATGGGACAAGTGGCTATGATCTTTGTTTTTTTGATGTTGAGCTTCAGACCGTTTTTTGCACTCTCCTCTTTCACTCATTACAAGGTTCCTTAATTCCTCCTCTTTCTGCCATCAGAGTGGTTAGTTAGGCATCCTTCAGTCTCGAAAGACTATGGTAGCGTGCTCTGTGTGGAGAACTTGGAACAGCGTCTAGTGTGGCTGAGGAGGCCAATTCGAGAGTGACAATCCCTTCCACACTGAAGACAAATCCAATCTGTCCCCTGTCCAGCTCCCTGGTTTTGCTGCTTTTGTGATTTCCTCTTTGCCTCGGCCTGCTGGGCAAGGGTCGCTTCAAATTGGGAGAGGCCACGATGCAGTGCCTGCCTCCAGGCTGAACGCTCAGATGTCAGGGTTTCCCATCTGTTGAGGTCTATTCCTAAGGCCTTCAGATCTCGCTTGCAGACGTCCTTGTATCGCAGCTGTGGTCTCCCTCTGGGGCGATTTCCCTGCACTAATTCTCCATACAGGAGGTCCTTTGGAATCCGACCATCAGCCATTCTCACGACGTGCCCAAGCCAACGTAGACGTCGCTGTTTCAGCAATGTATTCATGCTGAAAATTCCAGCTCGTTCTAGGACTACTCTGTTTGGGACTTTGTCCTGCCAGGTGATGCCAAAAATCCGTCGGAGGCAACGCATATGGAACGTGTTCAGCTTCCTCTCCTGCCGTGCACAAAGGGTCCAGGACTCGCTGCAGTACAGGAGTGTGCTTAGGACACAGGCTCTATAGACTTGGATCTTTGTATGTGTCGTCAGCTTCTCATTGAGCCATACTCTCTTTGTGAGTCTAGAGAACATGGTGGCTGCTTTGCCAATGCGTTTATCCAGCTCGACATCCAGAGAGAGGGTGTCAGAGATGGTTGAGCCAAGGTACACAAAGTCATGAACAACCTCCAATTCTTGTGTAGAGATGGTAATGGAAGGAGGTGAGTCCACGCCCTGGCCCATGACTTGTGTTTTCTTCAGGCTGATTGTTAGTCCAAAGTCTTGGCAGGCCTTGCTGAAACGATTCATGAGTTGTTGGAGGTCTTCAGCAGAGTGGGCAACGATGGCTGCATCATCTGCGAAGAGGAAGTCCCGCATGCATTTCAGTTGGACTTTGGTCTTCGCTCTCAATCTGGAGAGATTAAAGAGCTTTCCGTCTGATCTAGTCCGGAGATAGACACCCTCGGTTGCAGTTCCAAAGGCATGCTTCAGCATGACAGCAAAAAAGATCCCAAAAAGTGTTGGTGCGAGGACACAGCCCTGTTTCACTCCGCTTCGGATGTCAAAGGGGTCTGATGTTGAGCCGTCAAAAACTACAGTGCCTTTCATTCCCTCATGGAAAGATCTGATGATGTTAAGGAGACGAGGTGGACATCCAATCTTGGGAAGTATTTTAAAAAGGCCATCCCTGCTAACCAGATCAAATGCTTTTGTAAGGTCTATGAAGGCCACTAAGAGCGGCTGTTGTTGTTCCCTGCATTTCTCCTGCAGCTGTCGGAGGGAGAATACCATGTCAGTGGTGGATCTATTAGCTCGAAATCCGCACTGTGATTCTGGATAGACTCTGTCTGCAAGCACCTGGAGCCTCTTCAGAACAACACGGGCAAGCAGCTTCCCTACAACGCTAAGAAGAGAGATGCCACGGTAGTTATTGCAGTCACCCCTGTCTCCTTTGTTCTTGTACAATGTGACAATGTTTGCATCCTTCATGTCCTGTGGTACTCCACCTTCCCTCCAGCAGAGACAAAAGATTTCGTACAGTTCAGTGGTGATGATCTCCTTACAGCATTTCAGCACTTCAGCAGGGATGTTATCCTTTCCAGGTGCCTTGCCGGAGGCGAGGGAGTCCAAGGCCGCTTTTATTTCTGCTAGGGTTGGTTCGCTGTCCAGCTCTTCCAAGACAGGTAGGCACTCAATGTTATTTAATGCTTCTTCGGTTACTACATTCTCTCTGGAATATAGCTCAGAGTAGTGCTGTACCCAGCGTTCCATCTGCTGTGCTCGGTCCTGGATGAGCACACCTGTAGCAGACTTCAAGGGAGCAGATTTCTTCTGTATTGGACCTAAGGCCTGCTTGATACCGTCATACATTCCTTTGATGTTACCTGTGTCCGCTGCTAACTGTATATGAGAGCTGAGCTGGAGCCAATAGTCGTTGGAGCATCTCCTGGCAGCCTGTTGGACTTGGCTGCGAGCAGCTCGAAGAGCTTGCAAGTTGTACTCGCTAGGACAGGCTTTGTATGCTGCTAGTGCTCTTCTCTTAACCTCGATGGCTGGCATTAACTCCTCTGAATGGGCTTCGAACCAGTCAGCCACCTTTTGGGTCTTCTTGCCAAAGGTGGACAAGGCGGTGTTATAGACAGTGTTCTTGAAGTGTTCCCATCGTTCAGGTGCATTTGCAGTAGCCGGACCTGGAAGGGCTTCCTCAAGTGCTTGGGCAAATTCTTTCACTTTTCTTTGATCGCGAGTCTTGCTGATGTCAATACGTGGTCTTCCTTCCTTTTTCGTGTGATATACTCTCTTTGTTCGCAGTTTTACTCTACTACACACCAGGGAGTGGTCAGTATCACAATCAGCACTCTGGTAACTGTGTGTGATCGTAATACTAGGAAGGCTGGAACGTCTAGTGAGGATTAGATCGAGCTGATGCCAATGCTTGGATCTTGGATGTCTCCAGGAAACTCTGTGTTGCAGCTTCGTGTTAAAGAATGTGTTGCTGACGCAAAGACCATAATGGCAGCAAAGCTCCAGCAAGCGCTGGCCATTTTCATTCATCTTTCCAATGCCAAAGCGACCTAGACAAGTGGGCCAAGAATTATGATCAGCACCAACTCTAGCGTTAAAGTCTCCAAGAATGAACAGTGCCTCTCTTTCAGGGACTTTTTTGATAGCAGCTGCCAGATCGTCATAGAATTTGTCTTTCACTTCTGGAGTGGATGACAGTGTTGGTGCATATGCACTAATGAGGGTTACTGGTCCTGCTGATGAGTGGAGCTGCAGAGACAGGATTCTTTCACTCCCCACAGTAGGTGGAACAATGCATCTCAGGAGAGTATTTCTGACTGCAAAGCCAACACCATATTCCCTGGTCTCATTCGATGGTTTTCCCTGCCAGAAGAATGAGACGTTTTTTTCCTTGACAGATCCCGAGTCTGGCAATCTTGTCTCTTGCAGGGCAACAATGTCCATCTGCAGTCTACTCAGTTCCATGTCAATGACAGCTGTCTTGCGCAGATCGTCTATTTCTTGCAGGTCATTAGGAAAGCCGTAGTCAGGAAAGCCAGGGGTCATTGTCCGTACATTCCAGGTGCCCAGCTTTAGGGCAGGCGTTTTCTTACGATTGTTGCATGGTGCACAGTTATCGATCTGCTTGTCGGGTTTGACCCTAAACCCCACGCACCCCGTGAAGTTAACAGACCGTGGCGAGGTAGCACCTTACTGGCTGGGGGCTGCCCAGCTTAAGGCGGGCGGTATCTACCTGGTGAGGTGTAATGACCTCTCCCACCGTCAGAAGTAGCCCCTGGCGTCATGCTCTACGCCAATTGAGCAAGGACTTATAACCGGTAACTGCTACTTCCCGTGTTGTTTCGACGCTGTATGCGAAGCTGGAGTGTCCTCTCCAGAGCACGAAGCCTGGGTAAAATAGTATGGAGGATAGGCTGTTACCCAAGCAGCAAATCCCCCTCTCCACGTCACTGAAATTGTCCAGTGGAAAGGCAAGAGCCAGTACAATTGGTTCCAGTGACGTCGCAGGAGTTGGCGGAATGATATAAACTGCCTCCGGGACTCCGGCTCCGGATTTTGCCTCGAGGTTATCTCCTGAAGCCCTTTCCATAAGTGGATATAGCCACAAGGCAGTGGAGGTTTGAAGTCGGAGTTTTCCTTCTCCTAGATGGGCTGCCTTCCAGGGCTGACGAGCCCCACCTACCCGGCCTCCTCTCTAATAGTGTGGAAGTGTTCTATGTTTGTTGTCATTCCAATGTATCAAATTTCGGTAAAGATAGGATTTGAAGATTTAGCACGCCATTTGACAAGCTCTCCTGCTCAGCCTCCTTCAAAGCTAAAACTCCACCTTCCCACAGGCCATGCATATCTACCGTGTTAACGACGGAGATGGGATCGTAGATAGAATAGGAGTATTTGACAGTTTCGAGCGCCGTTAGGCGCGCGGTCCTGGGAAGTCCCAATTTAACCATGCGGTGGGGGGTGGGGACAGAGAGAATAAGCCAGAAAAGCCCATAAAGCCAGTACCTCGGCTTCCTTCCTAGACAAAACTTCCTGAGGAAATGGAGGGAGCTCTCCTGGGAAGTCCCAATTTAACCATGCGGTGGGGGGTGGGGACAGAGAGAATAAGCCAGAAAAGCCCATAAAGCCAGTACCTCGGCTTCCTTCCTAGACAAAACTTCCTGAGGAAATGGAGGGAGCTCTCCTGGGAAGTCCCAATTTAACCATGCGGTGGGGGGTGGGGACAGAGAGAATAAGCCAGAAAAGCCCATAAAGCCAGTACCTCGGCTTCCTTCCTAGACAAAACTTCCTGAGGAAATGGAGGGAGCTCTCCTGGGAAGTCCCAATTTAACCATGCGGTGGGGGGTGGGGACAGAGAGAATAAGCCAGAAAAGCCCATAAAGCCAGTACCTCGGCTTCCTTCCTAGACAAAACTTCCTGAGGAAATGGAGGGAGCTCTCCTGGGAAGTCCCAATTTAACCATGCGGTGGGGGGTGGGGACAGAGAGAATAAGCCAGAAAAGCCCATAAAGCCAGTACCTCGGCTTCCTTCCTAGACAAAACTTCCTGAGGAAATGGAGGGAGCTCTCCTGGGAAGTCCCAATTTAACCATGCGGTGGGGGGTGGGGACAGAGAGAATAAGCCAGAAAAGCCCATAAAGCCAGTACCTCGGCTTCCTTCCTAGACAAAACTTCCTGAGGAAATGGAGGGAGCTCTCCTGGGAAGTCCCAATTTAACCATGCGGTGGGGGGTGGGGACAGAGAGAATAAGCCAGAAAAGCCCATAAAGCCAGTACCTCGGCTTCCTTCCTAGACAAAACTTCCTGAGGAAATGGAGGGAGCTCTCCTGGGAAGTCCCAATTTAACCATGCGGTGGGGGGTGGGGACAGAGAGAATAAGCCAGAAAAGCCCATAAAGCCAGTACCTCGGCTTCCTTCCTAGACAAAACTTCCTGAGGAAATGGAGGGAGCTCTCCTGGGAAGTCCCAATTTAACCATGCGGTGGGGGGTGGGGACAGAGAGAATAAGCCAGAAAAGCCCATAAAGCCAGTACCTCGGCTTCCTTCCTAGACAAAACTTCCTGAGGAAATGGAGGGAGCTCTCCTGGGAAGTCCCAATTTAACCATGCGGTGGGGGGTGGGGACAGAGAGAATAAGCCAGAAAAGCCCATAAAGCCAGTACCTCGGCTTCCTTCCTAGACAAAACTTCCTGAGGAAATGGAGGGAGCTCTCCTGGGAAGTCCCAATTTAACCATGCGGTGGGGGGTGGGGACAGAGAGAATAAGCCAGAAAAGCCCATAAAGCCAGTACCTCGGCTTCCTTCCTAGACAAAACTTCCTGAGGAAATGGAGGGAGCTCTCCTGGGAAGTCCCAATTTAACCATGCGGTGGGGGGTGGGGACAGAGAGAATAAGCCAGAAAAGCCCATAAAGCCAGTACCTCGGCTTCCTTCCTAGACAAAACTTCCTGAGGAAATGGAGGGAGCTCTCCTGGGAAGTCCCAATTTAACCATGCGGTGGGGGGTGGGGACAGAGAGAATAAGCCAGAAAAGCCCATAAAGCCAGTACCTCGGCTTCCTTCCTAGACAAAACTTCCTGAGGAAATGGAGGGAGCTCTCCTGGGAAGTCCCAATTTAACCATGCGGTGGGGGGTGGGGACAGAGAGAATAAGCCAGAAAAGCCCATAAAGCCAGTACCTCGGCTTCCTTCCTAGACAAAACTTCCTGAGGAAATGGAGGGAGCTCTCCTGGGAAGTCCCAATTTAACCATGCGGTGGGGGGTGGGGACAGAGAGAATAAGCCAGAAAAGCCCATAAAGCCAGTACCTCGGCTTCCTTCCTAGACAAAACTTCCTGAGGAAATGGAGGGAGCTCTCCTGGGAAGTCCCAATTTAACCATGCGGTGGGGGGTGGGGACAGAGAGAATAAGCCAGAAAAGCCCATAAAGCCAGTACCTCGGCTTCCTTCCTAGACAAAACTTCCTGAGGAAATGGAGGGAGCTCTCCTGGGAAGTCCCAATTTAACCATGCGGTGGGGGGTGGGGACAGAGAGAATAAGCCAGAAAAGCCCATAAAGCCAGTACCTCGGCTTCCTTCCTAGACAAAACTTCCTGAGGAAATGGAGGGAGCTCTCCTGGGAAGTCCCAATTTAACCATGCGGTGGGGGGTGGGGACAGAGAGAATAAGCCAGAAAAGCCCATAAATCCAGTACCTCGGCTTCCTTCCTAGACAAAACTTCCTGAGGAAATGGAGGGAGCTCTCCTGGGAAGTCCCAATTTAACCATGCGGTGGGGGGTGGGGACAGAGAGAATAAGCCAGAAAAGCCCATAAAGCCAGTACCTCGGCTTCCTTCCTAGACAAAACTTCCTGAGGAAATGGAGGGAGCTCTCCTGGGAAGTCCCAATTTAACCATGCGGTGGGGGGTGGGGACAGAGAGAATAAGCCAGAAAAGCCCATAAAGCCAGTACCTCGGCTTCCTTCCTAGACAAAACTTCCTGAGGAAATGGAGGGAGCTCTCCTGGGAAGTCCCAATTTAACCATGCGGTGGGGGGTGGGGACAGAGAGAATAAGCCAGAAAAGCCCATAAAGCCAGTACCTCGGCTTCCTTCCTAGACAAAACTTCCTGAGGAAATGGAGGGAGCTCTCCTGGGAAGTCCCAATTTAACCATGCGGTGGGGGGTGGGGACAGAGAGAATAAGCCAGAAAAGCCCATAAAGCCAGTACCTCGGCTTCCTTCCTAGACAAAACTTCCTGAGGAAATGGAGGGAGCTCTCCTGGGAAGTCCCAATTTAACCATGCGGTGGGGGGTGGGGACAGAGAGAATAAGCCAGAAAAGCCCATAAAGCCAGTACCTCGGCTTCCTTCCTAGACAAAACTTCCTGAGGAAATGGAGGGAGCTCTCCTGGGAAGTCCCAATTTAACCATGCGGTGGGGGGTGGGGACAGAGAGAATAAGCCAGAAAAGCCCATAAAGCCAGTACCTCGGCTTCCTTCCTAGACAAAACTTCCTGAGGAAATGGAGGGAGCTCTCCTGGGAAGTCCCAATTTAACCATGCGGTGGGGGGTGGGGACAGAGAGAATAAGCCAGAAAAGCCCATAAAGCCAGTACCTCGGCTTCCTTCCTAGACAAAACTTCCTGAGGAAATGGAGGGAGCTCTCCTGGGAAGTCCCAATTTAACCATGCGGTGGGGGGTGGGGACAGAGAGAATAAGCCAGAAAAGCCCATAAAGCCAGTACCTCGGCTTCCTTCCTAGACAAAACTTCCTGAGGAAATGGAGGGAGCTCTCCTGGGAAGTCCCAATTTAACCATGCGGTGGGGGGTGGGGACAGAGAGAATAAGCCAGAAAAGCCCATAAAGCCAGTACCTCGGCTTCCTTCCTAGACAAAACTTCCTGAGGAAATGGAGGGAGCTCTCCTGGGAAGTCCCAATTTAACCATGCGGTGGGGGGTGGGGACAGAGAGAATAAGCCAGAAAAGCCCATAAAGCCAGTACCTCGGCTTCCTTCCTAGACAAAACTTCCTGAGGAAATGGAGGGAGCTCTCCTGGGAAGTCCCAATTTAACCATGCGGTGGGGGGTGGGGACAGAGAGAATAAGCCAGAAAAGCCCATAAAGCCAGTACCTCGGCTTCCTTCCTAGACAAAACTTCCTGAGGAAATGGAGGGAGCTCTCCTGGGAAGTCCCAATTTAACCATGCGGTGGGGGGTGGGGACAGAGAGAATAAGCCAGAAAAGCCCATAAAGCCAGTACCTCGGCTTCCTTCCTAGACAAAACTTCCTGAGGAAATGGAGGGAGCTCTCCTGGGAAGTCCCAATTTAACCATGCGGTGGGGGGGTGGGGACAGAGAGAATAAGCCAGAAAAGCCCATAAAGCCAGTACCTCGGCTTCCTTCCTAGACAAAACTTCCTGAGGAAATGGAGGGAGCTCTCCTGGGAAGTCCCAATTTAACCATGCGGTGGGGGGTGGGGACAGAGAGAATAAGCCAGAAAAGCCCATAAAGCCAGTACCTCGGCTTCCTTCCTAGACAAAACTTCCTGAGGAAATGGAGGGAGCTCTCCTGGGAAGTCCCAATTTAACCATGCGGTGGGGGGTGGGGACAGAGAGAATAAGCCAGAAAAGCCCATAAAGCCAGTACCTCGGCTTCCTTCCTAGACAAAACTTCCTGAGGAAATGGAGGGAGCTCTCCTGGGAAGTCCCAATTTAACCATGCGGTGGGGGGTGGGGACAGAGAGAATAAGCCAGAAAAGCCCATAAAGCCAGTACCTCGGCTTCCTTCCTAGACAAAACTTCCTGAGGAAATGGAGGGAGCTCTCCTGGGAAGTCCCAATTTAACCATGCGGTGGGGGGTGGGGACAGAGAGAATAAGCCAGAAAAGCCCATAAAGCCAGTACCTCGGCTTCCTTCCTAGACAAAACTTCCTGAGGAAATGGAGGGAGCTCTCCTGGGAAGTCCCAATTTAACCATGCGGTGGGGGGTGGGGACAGAGAGAATAAGCCAGAAAAGCCCATAAAGCCAGTACCTCGGCTTCCTTCCTAGACAAAACTTCCTGAGGAAATGGAGGGAGCTCTCCTGGGAAGTCCCAATTTAACCATGCGGTGGGGGGTGGGGACAGAGAGAATAAGCCAGAAAAGCCCATAAAGCCAGTACCTCGGCTTCCTTCCTAGACAAAACTTCCTGAGGAAATGGAGGGAGCTCTCCTGGGAAGTCCCAATTTAACCATGCGGTGGGGGGTGGGGACAGAGAGAATAAGCCAGAAAAGCCCATAAAGCCAGTACCTCGGCTTCCTTCCTAGACAAAACTTCCTGAGGAAATGGAGGGAGCTCTCCTGGGAAGTCCCAATTTAACCATGCGGTGGGGGGTGGGGACAGAGAGAATAAGCCAGAAAAGCCCATAAAGCCAGTACCTCGGCTTCCTTCCTAGACAAAACTTCCTGAGGAAATGGAGGGAGCTCTCCTGGGAAGTCCCAATTTAACCATGCGGTGGGGGGTGGGGACAGAGAGAATAAGCCAGAAAAGCCCATAAAGCCAGTACCTCGGCTTCCTTCCTAGACAAAACTTCCTGAGGAAATGGAGGGAGCTCTCCTGGGAAGTCCCAATTTAACCATGCGGTGGGGGGTGGGGACAGAGAGAATAAGCCAGAAAAGCCCATAAAGCCAGTACCTCGGCTTCCTTCCTAGACAAAACTTCCTGAGGAAATGGAGGGAGCTGTCCTGGGAAGTCCCAATTTAACCATGCGGTGGGGGGTGGGGACAGAGAGAATAAGCCAGAAAAGCCCATAAAGCCAGTACCTCGGCTTCCTTCCTAGACAAAACTTCCTGAGGAAATGGAGGGAGCTCTCCTGGGAAGTCCCAATTTAACCATGCGGTGGGGGGTGGGGACAGAGAGAATAAGCCAGAAAAGCCCATAAAGCCAGTACCTCGGCTTCCTTCCTAGACAAAACTTCCTGAGGAAATGGAGGGAGCTCTCCTGGGAAGTCCCAATTTAACCATGCGGTGGGGGGTGGGGACAGAGAGAATAAGCCAGAAAAGCCCATAAAGCCAGTACCTCGGCTTCCTTCCTAGACAAAACTTCCTGAGGAAATGGAGGGAGCTCTCCTGGGAAGTCCCAATTTAACCATGCGGTGGGGGGTGGGGACAGAGAGAATAAGCCAGAAAAGCCCATAAAGCCAGTACCTCGGCTTCCTTCCTAGACAAAACTTCCTGAGGAAATGGAGGGAGCTCTCCTGGGAAGTCCCAATTTAACCATGCGGTGGGGGGTGGGGACAGAGAGAATAAGCCAGAAAAGCCCATAAAGCCAGTACCTCGGCTTCCTTCCTAGACAAAACTTCCTGAGGAAATGGAGGGAGCTCTCCTGGGAAGTCCCAATTTAACCATGCGGTGGGGGGTGGGGACAGAGAGAATAAGCCAGAAAAGCCCATAAAGCCAGTACCTCGGCTTCCTTCCTAGACAAAACTTCCTGAGGAAATGGAGGGAGCTCTCCTGGGAAGTCCCAATTTAACCATGCGGTGGGGGGTGGGGACAGAGAGAATAAGCCAGAAAAGCCCATAAAGCCAGTACCTCGGCTTCCTTCCTAGACAAAACTTCCTGAGGAAATGGAGGGAGCTCTCCTGGGAAGTCCCAATTTAACCATGCGGTGGGGGGTGGGGACAGAGAGAATAAGCCAGAAAAGCCCATAAAGCCAGTACCTCGGCTTCCTTCCTAGACAAAACTTCCTGAGGAAATGGAGGGAGCTCTCCTGGGAAGTCCCAATTTAACCATGCGGTGGGGGGTGGGGACAGAGAGAATAAGCCAGAAAAGCCCATAAAGCCAGTACCTCGGCTTCCTTCCTAGACAAAACTTCCTGAGGAAATGGAGGGAGCTCTCCTGGGAAGTCCCAATTTAACCATGCGGTGGGGGGTGGGGACAGAGAGAATAAGCCAGAAAAGCCCATAAAGCCAGTACCTCGGCTTCCTTCCTAGACAAAACTTCCTGAGGAAATGGAGGGAGCTCTCCTGGGAAGTCCCAATTTAACCATGCGGTGGGGGGTGGGGACAGAGAGAATAAGCCAGAAAAGCCCATAAAGCCAGTACCTCGGCTTCCTTCCTAGACAAAACTTCCTGAGGAAATGGAGGGAGCTCTCCTGGGAAGTCCCAATTTAACCATGCGGTGGGGGGTGGGGACAGAGAGAATAAGCCAGAAAAGCCCATAAAGCCAGTACCTCGGCTTCCTTCCTAGACAAAACTTCCTGAGGAAATGGAGGGAGCTCTCCTGGGAAGTCCCAATTTAACCATGCGGTGGGGGGTGGGGACAGAGAGAATAAGCCAGAAAAGCCCATAAAGCCAGTACCTCGGCTTCCTTCCTAGACAAAACTTCCTGAGGAAATGGAGGGAGCTCTCCTGGGAAGTCCCAATTTAACCATGCGGTGGGGGGTGGGGACAGAGAGAATAAGCCAGAAAAGCCCATAAAGCCAGTACCTCGGCTTCCTTCCTAGACAAAACTTCCTGAGGAAATGGAGGGAGCTCTCCTGGGAAGTCCCAATTTAACCATGCGGTGGGGGGTGGGGACAGAGAGAATAAGCCAGAAAAGCCCATAAAGCCAGTACCTCGGCTTCCTTCCTAGACAAAACTTCCTGAGGAAATGGAGGGAGCTCTCCTGGGAAGTCCCAATTTAACCATGCGGTGGGGGGTGGGGACAGAGAGAATAAGCCAGAAAAGCCCATAAAGCCAGTACCTCGGCTTCCTTCCTAGACAAAACTTCCTGAGGAAATGGAGGGAGCTCTCCTGGGAAGTCCCAATTTAACCATGCGGTGGGGGGTGGGGACAGAGAGAATAAGCCAGAAAAGCCCATAAAGCCAGTACCTCGGCTTCCTTCCTAGACAAAACTTCCTGAGGAAATGGAGGGAGCTCTCCTGGGAAGTCCCAATTTAACCATGCGGTGGGGGGTGGGGACAGAGAGAATAAGCCAGAAAAGCCCATAAAGCCAGTACCTCGGCTTCCTTCCTAGACAAAACTTCCTGAGGAAATGGAGGGAGCTCTCCTGGGAGCTCTCCTGGGAGCTCTCCCTGTCCCCACCCCCCACCGCATGGTTAAGGAACTAGATTTGGTGGACAGAGTGCCTGAAGAACTTTGGATAGAGGCTCGTAACATTGTCCAGGAGGCAGCAACGAAAACCATCCCAAAGAAAAGGAAATGCAAGAAAGCAAAGTGGCTGTCCAACGAGGCCTTAGAAATAGCAGAGAGGAGAAGGGAAGCAAAATGCAAGGGAGATAGGGAAAGTTACAGAAACTTGAATGCAGACTTCCAAAGAATAGCAAGGAGAGACAAGAGGGCCTTCTTAAATGAACATTGCAAAGAAATAGAGGAAGATAACAGAAAAGGAAAGACCAGAGATCTGTTCAGGAAAATTGGACATATTAGAGGAACATTTTGCGCAAAGATGAACATGATAAAAGACAAAAATGGGAGGGACCTAACAGAAGCAGAAGACGTCAAGAAGAGGTGGCAAGAATACACGGAGGAATTATATCAGAAAGATGTGGATATCCCGGACAACCCAGACAATGTAGTTGCTGACCTTGAGCCAGACATCCTGGAGAGCGAAGTCAAGTGGGCCTTAGAAAGCCTGGCTAACAACAAGGCCAGTGGAGGTGATGGCATTCCAGTTGAACTATTTAAAATCTTGAAAGATGATGCTGTTAAGGTGCTACATTCAATATGCCAGCAAGTTTGGAAAACTCAACAGTGGCCAGAGGATTGGAAAAGATCAGTCTACATCCCAATCCCAAAGAAAGGCAGTGCCAAAGAATGCTCCAACTACCGTACAATTGCACTCATTTCACACGCTAGCAAGGTTATGCTCAAAATCCTCCAAGGTAGGCTTCAGCAGTATGTGGACCGAGAACTCCCAGAAGTACAAGCTGGATTCCGAAGAGGCAGAGGAACTCGAGACCAAATTGCTAACTTGCGCTGGATTATGGAGAAAGCCAGAGAGTTCCAGAAAAATATCTACTTCTGCTTCATTGACTATGCGAAAGCCTTTGACTGTGTGGACCACAGCAAACTATGGCAAGTTCTTAAAGAAATGGGAGTGCCTGACCACTTTATCTGTCTCCTGAGAAACCTATATGTGGGACAGGAAGCAACAGTTAGAACTGGTCATGGAACAACTGAGTGGTTCAAAATTGGGAAAGGAGTACGGCAAGGCTGTATATTGTCCCCCAGCTTATTTAACTTATATGCAGAATACATCATGCGGAAGGCTGGACTGGAAGAAACCCAAGCCGGAATTAAGATTGCCGGAAGAAATATCAACAACCTCCGATATGCAGATGATACCACTCTGATGGCAGAAAGTGAGGAGGAATTAAAGAACCTTGTAATGAGAGTGAAAGAGGAGAGTGCAAAAAACGGTCTGAAACTCAACATCAAAAAAACTAAGATCATGGCCACTGGTCCCATCACCTCCTGGGAAATAGAAGGGGAAGATATGGAGGCAGTGTCAAATTTTATCTTCCTGGGCTCCATGATCACTGCAGATGGAGACAGCAGCCCTGAAATTAAAAGGCGCCTTCTTCTTGGGAGGAAAGCGATGACAAATCTGGACAGCATCTTGAAAAGCAGAGACATCACCTTGCCAACAAAAGTCCGAATAGTCAAAGCTATGGTTTTTCCTGTCGTGATGTATGGAAGTGAGAGCTGGACCATAAAGAAAGCAGACCGCCGAAGAATTGATGCCTTTGAATTGTGGTGCTGGAGGAGGCTCTTGAGAATCCCCTGGACTGCAAGGAGAACAAACCTATCAGTTCTAAAGGAAATCAACCCTGAGTGCTCACTGGAAGGACAGATCCTGAAGCTGAGGCTCCAGTACTTTGGCCATCTAATGAGAAGAAAAGACTCCCTGGAAAAGACCCTGATGTTGGGAAAGTGTGATGGCAAGAGGAGAAGGGGACGACCGAGGATGAGATGGCTGGACAGTGTCTGCGAAGCAACCAACATGAACCTGACACAACTCCGGGAGGCAGTAGAAGACAGGAGGGCCTGGCGTGCTCTGGTCCATGGGGTCACGAAGAGTCGGACACGACTAAACGACTAAACACACACACACTCCTGGGAAGTCCCAATTTAACCATGCGGTGGGGGGTGGGGACAGAGAGAATAAGCCAGAAAAGCCCATAAAGCCAGTACCTCGGCTTCCTTCCTAGACAAAACTTCCTGAGGAAATGGAGGGAGCTCTCCTGGGAAGTCCCAATTTAACCATGCGGTGGGGGGTGGGGACAGAGAGAATAAGCCAGAAAAGCCCATAAAGCCAGTACCTCGGCTTCCTTCCTAGACAAAACTTCCTGAGGAAATGGAGGGAGCTCTCCTGGGAAGTCCCAATTTAACCATGCGGTGGGGGGTGGGGACAGAGAGAATAAGCCAGAAAAGCCCATAAAGCCAGTACCTCGGCTTCCTTCCTAGACAAAACTTCCTGAGGAAATGGAGGGAGCTCTCCTGGGAAGTCCCAATTTAACCATGCGGTGGGGGGTGGGGACAGAGAGAATAAGCCAGAAAAGCCCATAAAGCCAGTACCTCGGCTTCCTTCCTAGACAAAACTTCCTGAGGAAATGGAGGGAGCTCTCCTGGGAAGTCCCAATTTAACCATGCGGTGGGGGGTGGGGACAGAGAGAATAAGCCAGAAAAGCCCATAAAGCCAGTACCTCGGCTTCCTTCCTAGACAAAACTTCCTGAGGAAATGGAGGGAGCTCTCCTGGGAAGTCCCAATTTAACCATGCGGTGGGGGGTGGGGACAGAGAGAATAAGCCAGAAAAGCCCATAAAGCCAGTACCTCGGCTTCCTTCCTAGACAAAACTTCCTGAGGAAATGGAGGGAGCTCTCCTGGGAAGTCCCAATTTAACCATGCGGTGGGGGGTGGGGACAGAGAGAATAAGCCAGAAAAGCCCATAAAGCCAGTACCTCGGCTTCCTTCCTAGACAAAACTTCCTGAGGAAATGGAGGGAGCTCTCCTGGGAAGTCCCAATTTAACCATGCGGTGGGGGGTGGGGACAGAGAGAATAAGCCAGAAAAGCCCATAAAGCCAGTACCTCGGCTTCCTTCCTAGACAAAACTTCCTGAGGAAATGGAGGGAGCTCTCCTGGGAAGTCCCAATTTAACCATGCGGTGGGGGGTGGGGACAGAGAGAATAAGCCAGAAAAGCCCATAAAGCCAGTACCTCGGCTTCCTTCCTAGACAAAACTTCCTGAGGAAATGGAGGGAGCTCTCCTGGGAAGTCCCAATTTAACCATGCGGTGGGGGGTGGGGACAGAGAGAATAAGCCAGAAAAGCCCATAAAGCCAGTACCTCGGCTTCCTTCCTAGACAAAACTTCCTGAGGAAATGGAGGGAGCTCTCCTGGGAAGTCCCAATTTAACCATGCGGTGGGGGGTGGGGACAGAGAGAATAAGCCAGAAAAGCCCATAAAGCCAGTACCTCGGCTTCCTTCCTAGACAAAACTTCCTGAGGAAATGGAGGGAGCTCTCCTGGGAAGTCCCAATTTAACCATGCGGTGGGGGGTGGGGACAGAGAGAATAAGCCAGAAAAGCCCATAAAGCCAGTACCTCGGCTTCCTTCCTAGACAAAACTTCCTGAGGAAATGGAGGGAGCTCTCCTGGGAAGTCCCAATTTAACCATGCGGTGGGGGGTGGGGACAGAGAGAATAAGCCAGAAAAGCCCATAAAGCCAGTACCTCGGCTTCCTTCCTAGACAAAACTTCCTGAGGAAATGGAGGGAGCTCTCCTGGGAAGTCCCAATTTAACCATGCGGTGGGGGGTGGGGACAGAGAGAATAAGCCAGAAAAGCCCATAAAGCCAGTACCTCGGCTTCCTTCCTAGACAAAACTTCCTGAGGAAATGGAGGGAGCTCTCCTGGGAAGTCCCAATTTAACCATGCGGTGGGGGGTGGGGACAGAGAGAATAAGCCAGAAAAGCCCATAAAGCCAGTACCTCGGCTTCCTTCCTAGACAAAACTTCCTGAGGAAATGGAGGGAGCTCTCCTGGGAAGTCCCAATTTAACCATGCGGTGGGGGGTGGGGACAGAGAGAATAAGCCAGAAAAGCCCATAAAGCCAGTACCTCGGCTTCCTTCCTAGACAAAACTTCCTGAGGAAATGGAGGGAGCTCTCCTGGGAAGTCCCAATTTAACCATGCGGTGGGGGGTGGGGACAGAGAGAATAAGCCAGAAAAGCCCATAAAGCCAGTACCTCGGCTTCCTTCCTAGACAAAACTTCCTGAGGAAATGGAGGGAGCTCTCCTGGGAAGTCCCAATTTAACCATGCGGTGGGGGGTGGGGACAGAGAGAATAAGCCAGAAAAGCCCATAAAGCCAGTACCTCGGCTTCCTTCCTAGACAAAACTTCCTGAGGAAATGGAGGGAGCTCTCCTGGGAAGTCCCAATTTAACCATGCGGTGGGGGGTGGGGACAGAGAGAATAAGCCAGAAAAGCCCATAAAGCCAGTACCTCGGCTTCCTTCCTAGACAAAACTTCCTGAGGAAATGGAGGGAGCTCTCCTGGGAAGTCCCAATTTAA
>NW_027590036.1:0-5000 GCF_051106095.1 Pogona vitticeps
TTGAATCTAGAATGAAATAAAAAAAAATAGAAAGAAGCTAAAGGAAGCTGTTTAAATGTATTGAAGCTAGAATAGAGGAAATCAAGGAGAAAGCTAAAGGAGGCGTTCGTACTAAAGCTAGATTGAAAATGAACTCTAGAGGAAGCATGTTAAAGCTAGAATGAAGTCAAGAAAAAAGGGATCCAGCTAATGATTGCTTCCTTGTATTGAAGCTTAGACTGAATGAAATGAAGCTGGAGGAGAAGCTAAAGGAGGCTTTTTGTATTAAAGCTAGGAAGAAAAAAGTGAAAAATGAATGAAAATAAAAGCTAGAAAAAAATCTAAAGGATTGCTTTCGTGTATTGAAGCTAGGATAGACATCAACACATTCTGGCTTCAATACACACACACACTTGCTGCCTCTTATTCCTTTTTTCTAGCTTCAATACACATAAGCACGCTTCTTTAGCTGCTTTCTTTTTTCTTGATTTAGCATTCTAGCTTTAATACACTCAAACAAGCTTCCTATACCTTTCTCTTATTCTTCCTTCATTATAGCTTCAATACGTTTAAACAAGCCTCCTCTAGCTTCTCTCTCGTTCAATCATTCTAGCTTCAATGCACTCAAACAAGCTTTAGCTTCTTTTTCTTGATTTACATTCTAGCTTCTACACTCAAACAAGCTTCCTTTAGCCTCCTTCTCTTCTTCTTCCTTGATTTCCGTCTCTCTAGCTTCAATATATTTAAACATGTTTAGATTTTTTATTTTGCTTCATTCTAGATTTAGTACAAACAAGCTTCCTTTAGCATCCTTCTTTGGTTCATTTATTTCATTCTAGCTTCAATATACTCAAAAAAGCTTGCTTTAGCTTCTTTCTTGATTTCCACTCTAGGTTCTATACATTTAAACTACCTTTAGCTTCTTTTTTTCTTTCATTTCATTCTAGATTCAGTTTTCAAACAAGCTTACTATTTTTTTCATTTCCATTCGAGCTTCAATCCACGTAAGCATATTTAGGTTACTTTTTTCTTGATTGACTAAATTCCAACTTTAAAACACTCAAACCTTTATTCTTCATTTACATTCTAGATTCACTACAAACAAGCTTCCATTAGCTTCTTTCTCTTCTTTCTTAATTACCGTCATTCTAGCTTTAATACTTTTAAACAATTCCTGTAGCTGTTTCATGATTTCCGTCATTCTAGCTTTTACATTCAACAAGCTTCCTTTAGATTTTTTCTTTCTTCTTTTACATCATTCTTGACAGAATACACGCACACAAGCTTCCTTTCGGTTTTCTTTCTTGATTTCCTTTAATCTAGATTCAATGCAGGTCAGCAAGCTTCAATAGCAGATTTCTTTTTTCTTGATTGACTATTCTGGCTTTAATACAATCAAACAAGCTTCCTATACCTCCTTCTTCCTTGATTTCCGTCATTCTAAGTTCAATATATTTAAACATGCTTCTTTTAGATTTTTTATTTTTCTTCATTCTAGCTTTACACAAAAGCTTCCTTTAGCTTCTTTCTTTATTTCATTCTAGATTCAAAAAAGCTTGCTTTAGCTTCTTCTTCTTTCTTGATTAGCTTCAATACATTTAAACAACCTTTAGCTTCATTCTCTTGTTCATTCATTTATTTCATTCTAGCTTCAGTACACTAAAAGCTTCCGTTATTCTTTCTTTTCCATTCGAGCTTCAATACACGCACGGAAGCATTTTTAGCTTCTCTTCTTTTTTCTTGATTGACTACAATCTAGCTTTAAAACTGTCAAACCAGCTTCTTATAGCTTCATCTTTCTTGATTTTTTTGATTCTAGCTTCATTACACTCAAAGCGTCCTTTACATTCTCTTCAATCTTAATTTCCGTCATCCTAGCTTCAATATAATTAAACATGGTTGTTCAATCTTCATTTCCTTAATTCTAACTTCATTTGAAGAAGTTTCTTTTAGCTGATTTCTCTTGTTCATTTACTTCATTCTAGTTTCAATACACTCAAAGCTTCATTTAGCTTATTTCTCCTTCTTTCTTGATTTCCTTCATTCTAGCTTCAATACGTTCAAACAAGCTTCTATTAGTTTGGTCATTCATTTACTTCATCGTAGTTTCACTACATTAAAACAAGCTTCCTTTAGATTCTTTCTCTTCTTTCTTGATTTCCTCCATCCTAGCTTCAATACACGGAAGCAAAATTCTTGATTTCCTTCTAGCTTTAATACATTTAAACGCTTCCTTTAGTTTTTTCTTCATTTTTTATTTCCATTCTAGTTTCAATACATTTAAACGCTTCCTTTAGCTTTTCTCTTGTTTTCTTTTCATTCTAGCAAGACAAGCAAGATTTAGCTTTTCTTTAGATCATCCAATTTTCTTCATTCTACTTCAATACACTCAATCAAGATTCATTTAGCTTATTCCTCTTGTTCTTTCTTCATGTAAATTCTAGTTTTATTATACAAACCTTTCTATATCTTCTTCATTTCTTTTTAGATTTAATACACTAAAATAAGCTTCCTTTAAACTATTTCTCTTTTTCTTTCTTAATTTCCATTCTAGCTTTAACACATTTAAGCAAGCTTCCTCTAGCTTCTCTTGTTCTTCATTTAGATAATTCTAGCTTCAATGCACGCAAACAAGATTCCTTTATTCTTTCTTCTTTCTTGATTTACATTCTAGCTTCTACACTCAAACAAGCTTCCTTTAGCTTGTTCATTCTTCTTTTACTTCATTCCAGCTTTACTGCAAAGCTTACTTTAGCCTTTCTCGATTTCCTTCATTCTAGCTTCAATACATTTAAACAATCTGCCTTTAGTTTGTTCATTTCATTTACTTCATTCTATCTTCAATACACTCAAACCTTTAATTTCTTTCATTCTTGCTTCAAAACAAGCTTCCTTCAGCTTATTCCTCTTTTTCATTCTTATTTTACTTCATTCTAGCTTCAAAGCAGTCAAAAAGCTGCCTTTAGCTTTTCTCTTCTTCATTTAATTCATTCTAGCTTCAATACACACAAACAAGATTCATTGAGTTTACTCCTATTGTTCTTTCTTCAGTTACTGAATTCTACGTACAGTACACAAAGAAGCTTTTTTTAGCTTCTTTTAATTTCCTTCATTCTAGCCTCAATCCTTTATACAAGTTTCCCTTCAGCTTATTCTCTTTTCATTCTTTTTACTTCTAGCTTCAATACACTCAAAAAGCTGCCTTTAGCTTTTCTATTGTTCATCCTTCATTTAATTAATTCTAGCTTCAATACACACAAATAAGATTCATTTAGCTTAATCCCTCTTGTTCTTTCTTCAGTTACTGAATTCTAGGTACAATACACAAAAGCATTTTTTAGCTTCTTTTCTTCTAAATTTCCTTCATTTTAGCCTCAATACCTTTAAATAAGCTTCCTTTAGCTTCTTTGTTTTCTTCATTCAGTCTAGATTCAATATACACAAAAAAGCTTCCTTTAGATCTTATTCTTTCTTGATTTCCTTCATTCTAGCTTCTACATGTAAGAAAGCTTCTTTAGGTGTTTTCTCTTCTTTTTTCTTGATTGACTTCACACTTACTTTAATACAGTGGTCGCCAAACTCAACAAGCTCCTTTTATAGGTTCTTTCTCTTCTTCGTTGTTGATTTCCATCATTCTAGCTTTCAATACAAGGGGACGTGGTGGCGCTGTGGGCTAAACCGCATAAGCCTGTGCTGCAGGGTCAGAAGACCAAGCAGTCGTAAGATCGAATCCACGCGACGGAGTGAGCGCCCGTTGCTTGTCCCAGCTCCCGCCAACCTAGCGGTTCAAAAGCATGCAACTGCGAGTAGATAAATAGGTACCATCTCGGTGGGAAGGTAAACAGCGTTCCGTGTCTAAATCACACTGGCCAAGTGACCACAGAAAGATTGTCTTCGGACAAACGCTGGCTCTATGGCTTGAAGAGCGGGATGAGCGCCGCCCCCTAGAGTCGGACACGACTGGACAAAAAATTGTCAAGGGGAACCTTTACCTTTACCTAGCTTCAATACATTTAAACAAGCTTCCTTTAGCTTCTTTCACTTGTTCATTTACTTCATTGTATCTTCAGTACACTCAAAAAAGCTTCCTATAGCCGTCCTTTCTCTTCTTCTTTCTTGATTTCCATCATTCTAGCTTCAATATATTTAAGCAAGCTTCGTTTAGCTTGTTCATTCTTCATTTAATTCCAGCTTTACTACACTCAAAGAAGCTTACTTTAGCTTCTTTGTCTTCTTCTTTCTTATTTCCTTCATTATTGCTTCAATACACTTAAACAAGATTCCTTTAGTTTGTTCATTTCATTTACTTCATTCTATCGTCAATACACTCAAACCTTTCTCCTTAATTTCTTTCATTCTTGCTTCAAAACAAGCTTCCTTCAGCTTATTCCTCTTTTTCATTCTTATTTTACTTCATTCTAGCTTCAAAACAGTCAAAAAGCTGCCTTTAGCTTTTCTCTTCTTCATTTAATTCATTCTAGCTTCAATACACACAAACAAGATTCATTGAGCTTACTCCTATTGTTCTTTCTTCAGTTACTGAATTCTACGTACAGTACACAAAGAAGCTTTTTTTAGCTTCTTTTAATTTCCTTCATTCTAGCCTCAATACCTTTAAACAAGTTTCCCTCAGCTTATTTCTCTATTTTCATTCTTAATTTAATTCTAGCTTCAATACACTCAAAAAGCTGCCTTTAACTTTTATATTGTTCATCCTTCATTTAATTCATTCTAGCTTCAATACACACAAACAAGATTCATTGAGCTTACTCCTATTGTTCTTTCTTCAGTTACTGAATTCTAGGTACAGTACACAAACAAGCTTTTTTAAGCTTCTTTTAATTTCCTTCATTCTAGCCTCGATACCTTTAAGCAAGTTTCCTTCAGCTTATTTCTCTTTTTCATTCTTAATTTACTTCTAGCTTCAATACACTCAAAAAGCTGCCTTTAACTTTTCTCTTCTTCATCCTTCATTTAATTCATTCTAGCTTCAATACACACAAACAAGATTCATTGAGCTT
>NW_027590037.1:0-2500 GCF_051106095.1 Pogona vitticeps
AAATCCCCTTTTTCTCCAGAAATCTCACTGGGGTTTCAGGTGTTAGCTGGGCGTCAGTCACCTGTTCAAAACACTTTTGGAGAGTGGCGTCCGCCTTTTGCTCTTGTCCAAATCTGCTGTTTGTGGTTAAGGTTTCCACCACAGCTTCTGAACTCCCCTCTGCTTCCGTCTCTGGCTCATCATTACCCCCCTGAACTGTCCCCGTGGTGGCTTGTGAACGTGTAATCACTAGCACCCGTTTCACATGTTCAGCCAGGTCATTTCCCACGAGCACGGCTGCTGGCAGAGTCGATGAAATCGCTAGCCGCCAAACTCCCCTCCAGCCTTGAAAGTTGACAGGTACCTCCGCGACTGGCAGTGAGATTATCTGCCCCTCAATCCCTGCCACCTTCATGCTCTCATTTGGGATTACATACTCCCTAGGAATAATATCTGGATGGCACAGGGTCACCTGGGAACAAGTGTCCCGCAGCCCCCTATACTGACGGTCAAGTATTCCTACGTCCACCCCTGCTGTCTCAAACAACTGAGAATCTGTTCTCACCAGCAGGCAGCGCCTGACTTCTACAAGAGGACCATTTTCCTCAGCCTGATCAGCAGATGTAGCTGTTCCAGATTGAGTCGCCATGGCAACAGGCTCCCTCAGTGACAATGAGCCTTGCTCTTTCTGGACACAGAACACAGCTTTTGGCTTGGTTCCACTCGACTCCTGAGGCACCATTCCTTTTAGCTGCTTTAATTTCTCACACTCTGAGATTAGATGGCCCTTTCCCTGACAGAAATAACATTTTCTGGTGTATTTTGAGTCTTTCTCATCTTGTTTTGGTTTTCCCTCCAAAATCTGAGGTCTTGGTTTCATGTCTGAGGGCTTCCCTTCACCATGGGCCCCTCCCCCTTGCTGGCTTTTCCCTGGTCCCTGAGAGTACTTAGGGTCCCATGTTTCCCTCATGTTTCCTTCAGAATAATTCAGGTTTTGTTGTGCCTTAACCTGTGTGCCTTCTTTTGGTTTCAGAATAGTTTGTGGCTTTATCTTTCTTTCACACTCATAAACCATATCCACTGCCACTTTGGATTGTAAATCTTTTCCCTCAGAAAACTCATCTATGCCGTATGCATCCTTAAAAACTTGCCTTAATAGAGTAAACCCAGACCTCTGTTTCTCTTTCAGTTGTTCAATATGTCTATTTTCCATTTGCTTAAATATATTGTCAATATTTTTCATCTCTTCCATATACCTATCCCAGTCATCATCCCTATTGGATTTTTCCTCACTATTTATTTTCATTTGGCAAGTGGTGCAGCTTTGACAAAATTCTTTTATTTCTTTTCCCATTTTTGGCCAGTAGTACTTCTGGGATATTTTCTGCTTAGTCTTTGCCATCCCTAAATGTCCCGATAGGGTGTCTGTGTGACATTTTTCCATTACTTTCTTTCTATATTTAGAAGGAACTACAAGCAATTTTTCCTTCGTGGAGTTTATTAAGATCTCCCTACATAAAAGGCCTTCTTCACAATAATATCTCTCACGGTTCTCAGGGGTTACTGGACAATTGCTAACCATCTTAAAGCACTGCTGCAAGGTTGGATCTAGTTGTTGATCCCATTTGCTAAACTCAATAGAGTCCTCCCCCTTTGAGTTCTCCATTTCTATTTCTAACTGCCTCATTTGAACTTCATGCTGTTGGGCTATGAGCATTTTCCTGAGTTCTGGGTTCTGCTCTCCTGTGCTGTCACCCTGCACTGAGCCAAATTCATCCTCAGAACCTTGGTCAACCTGGGGGTCTTTCACTTCACCCATTTCTGCCATTTGGCTTCGAGTCAAGGACATAATCCCCCCTCAGAACAGGCTGCTTTAAAAAGTCAAGCCTCAAAATAAAACGACCACTTTTTTTTTTTTTGCCTCAGAACCAGCCTTCTAGAGCTTGCTGCTGTTCCTTCAGCACTAACTTGCAACAGTAGTGAGTCAGAGCCTACCCCCCTCTGCTGGGCCTCTCAGCAGGCAGGCTAGATCACTGTTACTATACAGTTTTGCCTCAGCTTTTTCCCGCCAAAACCAGGCTGCCTCAGAGCACTCTAATCTAGTCTCCCCAGTTGGCACGTTCTTCCACTAGCGCACCTCCCCGTGAGGTACACCTAGAAGATTACCTACGCGCCTCAGAATGTCCCTGACTAGACCCCCCTTGCTCTGGGCACACTTGCCAAGGCTTTGTTGGACCGCTGGACAACTGGACCAGTCGTATCCCACACGCTGGACACCAATCAATGTGACAAACCCAGACCTACTGGGATCTGCCACACGTTAACTAAGCTGCCACCAACCATTCCCTATAAGAAGTCACACAGACCAGGGATGGATTTTTAACAAATAAAAGAATAAGGTTTATTTAAATACAACACACAGGGAAAATAAAATGATCAGGTGAATAAGATAAAGTAACGTGGCTTATTCTCATTCATACATGCATACAGTTTGGTTCACACAGAACCCTTAACTTGAAGC
>NW_027590037.1:7500-20484 GCF_051106095.1 Pogona vitticeps
TAAAAAGTAATTCAAAGTAATTAACTGGTTACATCTCAAAATGATTAACTATTACAATACAGAAACATAGCACACTGTTGAATACATCGTTTCAACGTTCAGGTTCATAAGAATCTTCACAGTACATTCTAGAAAGACCATCTGCCACTACATTCAATATGTGTTGAACTTCAAAATCAAAATCTTGCAATGCTAGACTCCATCTCAACAATTTTTGGTTGTGAGATTTCATCTTCTGCAACCAAACTAAAGCTCTGTGATCTGTTTGGAGTGTAAACTTACGACCCCATAGGTAAGGTCTGTTACATAACAGCACTGATGTTACCTGTCTGTCATGGGTTTGGAGGGAAAGTTCCATCCTATGGGGAGTGGAAGGCGGGACATCAGGAGGAGGGGCTGTACTGTATAAATATGTGATGCCTGGGTGGTGAGAGAGGAGACACTGGGTTGTGACGAAGCAGCAGCTGGGAAGAAGAAGCTGTTGTGGGAGTCAGTGTGTCAGACAGGGTACTACTGTGTGTCAGAGTACCAACCTGATAAGTTCAGGTGTCTGTGGGTTAGCCAGAACTGATGGGTTCAGGGTCTGTGCTTTAAGTTAAAGGTTCTAGGTGAACCAAACTGTATGCTTGTGTGTGTGAGAATAAGCCACGTTACTTTATTTTATTCACCTGATTGTTTTATTTACCCTGTTTGTATTTAAAATAAACCTTATTCTTTTGTTGTTTAAAAATCCATCCCTGGTCTGTGTGACTTATTATAGGGAATGGTTGGTGGCAGCTTAGTAACTGTGTGATAGATCCCAGTAGGTCTGGGTTTGTCACATTGATTGGTGTCCAGCGTGTGGGATACGACTGGTCCAGTTGTCCAGTGGTCCAGCAAAGCCTTGGCAAGTGTGCCCAGAGCAAGGGGGGTCTAGTCAGGGACAGTCTGAGGCGCGTAGGTAATCTTCTAGGTGTACCTCACGGGGAGGTGCGCTAGTAGAAGAACGTGCCAACTGGGGAGACTTAGATTAAGGTGCTCTGAGGCAGCCTAGTTTTGGCGGGAAAAAGCTGAGGAAAAACTGCGTAGCAACAGCGAGCTAGCTTGCCAGCTGAGAGGCCCAGCAGAGGGGGGTAGGCTCTGACTTGATACTGTTGCAAGTTAGTGCTGAAGAACAGCAGCAATCTCTAGGGAGAGCTGGTTCTGAGGCAAAAGAGGAAAAAAGTGGTCGTTTTATTTTGAGGCTTGACTTTTTAAAGCAGCCTGTTCTGAGGGGGGGTTATGCCCTTGACTCGAAGCCAAGTAGCAGAAATGAGTGAAGTGAAAGACCCCCAGATTGAACAAGGTTCTGAGGATGAATTTGGCTCAGTGCAAGGTGACAGCACAGGAGAGCAGGACCCAGAACTCAGAAAAATACTCCTAGCCCAACAGCATGAACTGAGGGTGAGGGAAATGGAGGAAAGATTAGAGAGAGAAAGAAGGGAGGAAAGGGAAAGGCAATTTGAAATGGAGCAAAGGGAAAGAGAGAAACAGCGGCAATTTGAATTGGAGAGAATGGAAAAGGAGGAAAAATTAGAGAGAGAGAAAATTGCTCTGGAAAAAGAGAGAATGGCGTTTGAATTAAGAAAACTGGAACTGATGAACCAGAACAATAATAACAATAGGGATTCTGAGGGAGGCCAACTGTCTAAGGCTGACCTGAAGAAATTCCCTGTGTACCACAAGGGAGATTGTCCTGAGGTGTTCTTTTCCTTAGTGGAAAGAGCGTTTGTGGACTTCTCAGTGAGGGAAACTGAGAAGATGACCATCATGCGATCTTTAATCAGTGGTAGCCTGGCTGAGGTTTATGCCGAGATGCCTGAGGAACTGATGAGAGATTTTGCAGAATTTAAAAAACTGGTGTTTGCCAGACATGGGATAAATGCAGAGCAGCTGAGACAAAGATTCAGGTCCCTCACAAAAAAACCAGAACAGACTTTTACCCAAGTGGGGGCCCAATTGGTGAGGCTGCTTGAGAAATGGCTATCGCAGGAAGGGACAGAGACCTATGAGCAGCTTAAAGACTTGATAGCACTGGAGCAGTTCTATTCAGTCCTGCATGGGGAATTGAAATTCCAGGTGAGGGAAAGGAAACCGAAATCTGTGGCAGCCGCCGCAGAGATCGCAGATTTTATTTCCCAAATAAGAAAGCCCTTGGGTGAGGGGAAATCTGTAGGTAAACCCAAAGAAACCTACAGCAAGTACTCTCAGGGACCAGGGAAAAGCCAGCAAGGGGGAGGGGCCCATGGTGAAGGGAAGCCCTCAGACATGAAACTAAGACCTCAGATTTTGGAGGGAAAATCAAAACAAGATGAGAGAGAATCAAAATACACCAGAAAATGCTATTTCTGTCAGGGAAAGGGTCATCTAATCTCAGAGTGTGAGAAATTGAAGCAGCTAAAAGGAATGGTGCCTCAGAATGCTAGTGGGACCAAGCCAAAAGCTGTGTTCTGTGTCCAGAAGGAGCAAAGCTCATTGTCACAGAGGGAGCCTGTTGCCATGGCTACTCAGTCTGGAACAGCTACCTCTGCTGATCAGGCTGAGGAAAATGGTCCTCTTGTGGAGGTAAAGCGCTGCTTGCTGATAAAAACAGATTCTCAGTTGTTTGAGACAGCCGGGGTGGACGTAGGAATACTTGACCGTCAGTATAGGGGGCTGCGGGACACTTGTTCCCAGGTAACCCTGTGCCATCCAGATATTATTCCTAGGGAGTTTATAATCCCAAATGAGAGCATGAAGGTGGCAGGGATTGAGGGGCAGGTAATCTCTCTGCCAGTAGCGGAGGTACCTGTCAACTTTCAAGGCTGGAGGGGGAGGTTGGCGGCTAGCGATTTCATCGACTCTGCCAGCAGCCGTGCTCGTGGGAAATGACCTGGCTGAACATGTGAAAAGGGTGCTAGTGATTACACGTTCACAAGCCACCACGGGGACAGTTCAAGGGGGTAATGATGAGCCCGAGACGGAAGCAGAGGGGAGTTCAGAAGCTGTGGTGGAAACCTTAACCACAGACAGCAGATTTGGACAAGAGCAAAAGGCAGACGCCACTCTCCAAAAGTGTTATTTGAACAGGTGACTGACGCCCAGCTAACACCTGAAACCCCAGTGAGATTTCTGGAGGAAAAGGGGATTTTGTATAGAGAGACCCTGAGGAATATCTCAAAAGGGGGGAGATGGGATCAGAAGTCAGCTGGTGGTACCTGAAAAGTATCGCCCCATGATCTTACAAAGGGGGCACTCTGACATGTTTGCTGCGCACTTAGGGGTGAACAAAACACAGCAGAGAATCACACAGAATTTCTACTGGCCTGACATAGGGAAGCAGATCAGGGGAGTTCTGTAAACAGTGTGATGTGTGTCAAAGGCAGGGGAATAGCCGCGACAGGACCAAAGCAAAGTTGTGCCCTTTGCCTGTGATTGACACTCCCGTTCAAATGCATAGGGGTGGATATTGTGGGACCTTTGCCCAAGGCCACAAAGAGGGGGAACAGGTTCATTCTCACCATTGTGGACCATGCCACAAGGTACCCTGAAGCCATACCCTTGACTAACATTGAAACTAACACAGTGGCAGATGCTTTGGTGGGGTGTATGTCCAGGATGGGATTTGCCTCAGAAATAATCACAGATTTGGGCGCATCGTTCACATCAAAGCTCATGAAACGCTTATGGCAAATCTGTGGAATTAAGCACAAGGAAACCACTGCTTATCATCCTGAAAGTAATGTTAACTGAGAAGTTCAATGGGACTCTAATGCGCATGATTAGGGCTTACTTGGCAGAGAATCCAAACAATTGGGACCAGAAGCTGCAATCCCTTTTTGTTTGCTTATCGATCAGTGCCACAAGCCAGTACCGGGTTCAGTCCATTTGAACTTTTATTTGGGAGAAGGGTGAAAGGGCCCCTTGATTTGATCAAACAAAATTGGGAGCAGATCACCCAGGATGACCCACAAGACGTTGTGACATATATAGACTCTTTAAGGAAGGACCTAAAGAGAAACCTAGAGCTAGCAGCAGAGACCCTGCAAGCTCAAAAGGTCAGAAAAGAAAGTTTGGGATGACCAGAAAGCCGGGGAGAGGCACTTTAACCCAGGGGAGGGAGTGCTTTGGCCTAGGCTCTGCAAAGAAAACAAACTGCAGCTGGGTAGCCCAGAAGTAGAGTGCTTGGGTCACATAGTAGGGGGAGGAGTGATAAAACCCCTGGAGGCCAAAATAGAAGCTCTTCGTGATTGGCCCAGACCCAACACCAAGAAAAAAGTCAAATCATTTCTTGGGTTGGGGTGGCTACTACAGAAAGTTCATCCCGAGGTTTAGCGAGATTGCGGCTCCGCTGACCGATCTGACGAGGAAGAAGGCTGATGACTGCATCCCGTGGACCAGCGACTGTGAGGAGGCATTCCAGAGGTTGAAGCAGGCGCTCATCAACTATCCAGTGCTGTGTGCTCCAGACTTCGACCGGGAGTTCATCATCTACACCGATGCGTCTAACAGCGGGGTAGGAGCAGTTCTGTGCCAGGAGGATGAGAATGGTGACCAGCATCCAGTGTCCCTACCTGAGTAGGAAACTTCCAAAAGGGGAGAGACATTTGGCAACCGTGGAGAAGGAATGTTTGACCATAGTCTACGCGATCCAGAAGGCCAAGCCTTACATCTGGGGAAGACATTTTGTTCTGTGCACTGACCATTCACCATTGCAATGGTTAAAGACAATGAAAACCCACAATAGCAAACTTATGAGGTGGGCTTTTAAACCTACAGGACTATGACTTTGAAGTGAAGGTGGTCAGTGTAAACAGCCCCGTATCTCCAAAGAGATTTATGGGGGTGCAGGAAATCGGGACGAGTAAGAAAACCAGACAAACCTCTAACTGCTGAGCAGAGCCAATGGAAACTCAGCCAGGTTCTGTCTAAATTTTCTTCCTCAGAGGCCAATCTCCTTATTAAGAAAGCAACACAGTCATAACCATGAGATATACTCAGAATGATTTGGCTCTGAAAGTTTGGTAGCAAACCCACGTGGCCAATTAGACATTCAGCTGGTCTGTTCAAGAAACAAAGCTTGATAGAAATCAATCATTACTGTTTTATTAAAAAGAATTACTTTAGAAAAGGTTTCAGTTGATAGTAACATAAGTCAGTAGGTACATTTTCATTCAAGACTAACGGAACACACCACTCCCCCACTCCAGCTAAAAAAATAAAGAAATGAAAACTATGCTAACTAACAAAAAGCATAAATCATCCATCTCACGTGTCTTGGGTCTTCAAAGGCTGATGCTAGATGAAAACCAGTCCATTATGGGAAAAGCACGTGTCCTGCCCCCCTTTCTCAGGCAATCTCCATCTTTCTTCCCTCCTCCTCACTCTTCTTCTTCCCAGAATGCCTCCTGGGCCTTGTTGTCCCGCCTAACTTTCTCAGGGAACTTCAGTTGTTATCATTCTTTGTGGCAGAATTATTTTGACTACGAAACTCTCTGCTCTCTACTCAGCTTAGCAACGAGATAACCAGAGAGCGAAGCTTCTCTGGAACAGCATGTAAAACTTTCCTACTACAGAACAGACTTTAAATCAAAATGGATGCTATTGGGACAATCTTAGTACTACATATCCCATCCTAATACACATAAAAACACAAATCATCACATGCCCCCCCTGATTATCGTTAAAATTCAGAGCAGTTAATCTGATCTAATTTTAAGAAATCAAGTAAAAGTAACTAAAAAGTAATTCAAAGTAATCAACTGGTTACATCTCAAAATTCAACTACAGATTAACTATTACAATACTGAAACATAGCACACTGTGGAATACATTGTTTCAACGTTCAGGTTCATAAGAATCTTCACAGTACATTCTAGAAAGACCATCTGCCACTACATTCAATTTTCCAGGAATGTGTTGAACTTCAAAATCAAAATCTTGCAATGCTAGACTCCATCTCAACAATTTTTGGTTGTGAGATTTCATCTTCTGCAACCAAACTAAAGCTCTGTGATCTGTTTGGAGTGTAAACTTACGACCCCATAGGTAAGGTCGAAGTAAATTGAGAGACCAAAATATAGAAAGAGCTTCTTTTTCAGGTACTGCGTAACTTCTCTCTCTATCCAAGAGTTTTCTAGAGAAGTATGAGATAGGGTAAAGGTTCCCATCTTCTCCTTGCTGTAACAAAACAGCTCCCAGTCCTAATTCAGAAGCATCAGTTTGTAAAATGAATGGTTTGTCAAAATCAGGGGATTTCAGTATAGGTGCATCCATAATCTTAGCTTTTAAAGCTTCAAAGGCACCTTGACACTCTGGTGTCCACTTTACCTTGACAGGCTGTCTCTTCCTAGTGAGCTCTGTCAGAGGTGAAGCCAAATGACTGAAATCAGGAATGAATTTTCTGTAGTAGCCAACTAGGCCCAAAAAACGAGCGTACCTGTTTCTTAGTTTTTGGAATAGGCCAATCATTAATAGATTGTACTTTAGCTTGCAAAGTCTGAATTTCTCCTTGCCCAATCAAATGACCTAAGTACATGACTTTTCCCTTGCATCCACTGACACTTGCTGGCTTTGACTGTCAGTCCTGCTTGTTGAAGTCTGGACAAAACAGTTTCAATGTGAGACATGTGAGAATCAAAATCAGAACTGAAAATGGGCAACATCATCAAGATAAGCACTTGCAAAAGGTAAACCTTGTAAAAGTTTATCTATCATCCTTTGAAATGACGCACCTGCATTCTTCAAACCAAACGGCAATCTGCGGAAATGGAAAGTTCCTACGTGCGTGATGAAAGCGGTCTTATCTCGTGAATCTTCAGCTAAATCTAACTGCCAATAAGCATTCTTTAGATCGAGAATGCTGATAAACTTAGCCTTTGAAAGATGTTCAATTAAATCATCCATTCTAGGCAATGGGTATGGATCTGGAACAGTAACACTGTTTAACTTTCTGTAATCAACACAAAATCTTACTTCCTCGAGAATTTCACCCAAAGCGTTACGTTTTGGCACCAGAACCACCGGAGAAGCCCAAGGGGAGAATGACGGTTCAATCACCCCCAAAGATAACATCTTTTGTATCTCTTGTTCAATTTGGATAGCATGATTACCAATTGCTCTATATGGGCTAGACCGTATGGGCTGGGCATTGTTCTCAGTAGTTATCACATGACTGATCAATTTGGTGTAACCTGGTTTATCTGAAAACACATCTTGGTATTGTTCTAAAATTTGAAACAACCTTTCTTTCTGATCAACGGTACCTGTTAAAAACAAGATTATCAGACCATGTACCTGCATCTTGCAATTCAGATAACATATCAATAGGTTCATTTGCAGCATGAAAATATTCAGCATGACATTGGAAAACCATTGCAGATCTATCTTTGTACAGTTTTCAAACTATTGACATGGTAAAGAACAGGTTTCTTATTGGAAATCCAACATTTTGACAAGATAATTGACATTTCCCAGTTTTTGAACAATTTCACCTGGACCTTCCCAGACAACTTCTAGCTTAGAAGGTCTGAGTGGGTTCAGAACAAGTACCAAATCACCCACAGAAAATTCCCTGTGTCTGGATCTCTTGTCGTGGAAGAACTTCTGACTTGCTTGAGCGTCCAACAAATTGTCTCTGGCTAACTCCTGGACAGCCAAGAGTTTCTCTTGAAGTTTTCTAACAAAATCAGCAACTGGCACAGTACTGCTTTTAACCACACCTTCCCAATTGGATTTCAGGAAGTCCAATGGTCCTTGTAGATTTCTTCCAAACACCACCTCACTTGGAGAAAAGCCACCTAGTGAAGAATGAGCTGAGCTACGGTAAGCAAACAAAGCAAAAGGCAAAAGCTCATCCCAAATGTTTCCATATTCTTGGGTCAAAGTTTTAATCATCCTAAGCAAAGTTTGTTGACCTCTTTCCACCATACCATGAGATTGAGGATGATGGGCCGTGGAAAAACTGATGGTTATTCCACTTATCTCGCAGATCTTACGCATAAGTTCACTTGTAAAGGCTCCTGCTTGATCACAAATTATTTTGGATGGTACTCCAATACGCGAGCACAAGTCCACAATAATTCTAGCTATGGTGGTAGCTGTCAGGTTGCTAATAGCGTAAGCCTCGATCCACCTACTGGCAGAACAGATGAAAGAAATGATGTATTTCTTCTTAGATTTAGTAGGAACAAAAGGTCCTAGCACATCCATTTGCAAACACTGGAACACTTGGTCAGGAATTTCCATAATCTGCATTTCGGCCTTTACCTTGTCAGTTTGATGGCCTGTGCGTTGGCAATAGTCCACAAGAACTGACATAGTCCTTTACAGTTTTTGAAATACCAGGCCAGTAAAAATGTTGAGAAATCCTCTTTAGGGTTTTTTGTATTCCCTGGTGCCCCACTACTTGGATGGTCATGAGCCATTTCTAGTATTCTCAGTCTATATTCAGTAGGCACGACTAACTGTTGAACAGGTTGGGCATCCAAGTTGGATTTGGGGGAAATATTCTCTGTACAAAAGTCCATTTTCTCCCCACAGGAAACTAACTTGCTGATGCGCAGGGCGTTCAGCATAGTTGTCTGCTTGTGACCTCAAAGAAGCTAGAGAGGGATCATTAAGCTGCTTCAGTCTAAAGTCCTCTGATCCCTTAGGTATCACCTCCTCCATTTTAGTTTCTGTTGTAGCTGCATTATCAGGTTCGGTCACAAGAGGCTGCTGTTGGGTAAGGTCTCCATCTGAGCTATCCTCAGTGGATTCCTGCTCCCTTTCAGGATCATGCATCTCCCTACTTTGAGACCGCGTAACTACCGACATTGAAGTTGCATTTTGACTCTGCATGTGATCCAAAAAAGCAAGATCATTTCCAAGAAGAAAATCAGGTTTTCCCTCATGGGTTAAAATATGTTTTGCACCTGACCAGCTCTTATACGAAATTTTGACATAAGCTAAAGGATTGAAACGCTGATCAGTCTCTACAGATCCATAAGTTTTTACTGGACACCTCAGGTTGTTCAAGATTAAGGTGGGGTCTAGAAAACGTTTGCTTATCGAAGAAATGTCGGCACCCGAGTCACGAAAAGCACTTAAAGCCATATCACCTCCAGGTGTGTGAAGAAAAAACCACCTCAGAAAATGTGCGGGTTGCCCAGTCCCTTTGCGCAGTTGGTACTATGCAATCAGGATCCATAACAGAAAACCTCTCTCCTGATGCAGTCTCTTTTACAATTTCTGAGGAAATTGAAGCAATTTGTAAGTCCAAAACTCTAGGCACATATTGGTTTACTGCTGCCTGCATTCCACTGGCTTGCGAAGGGGTTACAGTTAAGTTAACTCCTTCCTGACTCTGTGAAGGCACAATGCTTGACTGGTGAGGCACAGAAACTGCATTACTGGCAGCTGGCACTTGCTGAGTTCCTGCTGGTACAGAACTTACATACGCCATCTTGGGTGTGCCTGCTTTAGATCTGCGTGGAGCTGGCACAGGTGTTTTCCTAGCTGGCTCCTTAACTTGGCTAGCTGGCACATTCAACCTTGGTGAGAGCCACCACATTCAAAACATTTAAGAGGCGTTTTACTCTGGCTAGGAGCTAGACTCCTGCGTTGCTCAAATGAACTTTGCCTGGGCTCTTGAGGAAAAGACTTTCTAAATTCAGGCTGACTCTGTCTCTTAGGCGCTACTGGTGCAGTCTTTGGCCTAACAGCAGGTTCATGCGTTTTAAAGGAGAGAATTTCATCAGTCTTTAAAGCAAGGGTTTGCAAGTCTTTGTATCCTCTCTCCAACAAAGTACTCCTTATTTCTGAAGGCACTAAATTAAGAAAATGCTCCATGTACAACACAGTTCTTAAATCCGCAAAAGTACTGGCGCCCAAGGAGCTCAACCACTGATCACCTAGATGTTCTATTTTGTCAGCTAGTGCAGAATAACACTCATTAGGCTGCTTTTTCAGTTTTCTAAAGTTCTGCCTCAGTATTTCCGAAGTGAAACCAAATTTTCTCTTTACCACCTCTTTAAAAGTAGGCCAGTCAGGGTCCTCATCAGATAATTTGGCTACCAAGTTGGCAAGTTGCCCAGAACACTGAGTACGCAATAGCTTAAGGTGCCAGGCCTCCGGAATCTTAAGATCTCGACACGCCTGTTCAAATATCGATAAAAATGCCAAGATATCATCGCCATCATGGTAGTAAGGTAGATTGCTTCTATCAACACTGGCTATCGAGTTCTTAAACTCCTCTTTTTCCTTCAGCTCGTTAACCAAACGCTCCACCTTTGCCTCTCTGTACTGCTTCAATAACTCATCAGCCATGCTCTGATTACGAATAGTTTGAGTGTGACAAGCAACAAAATCAGCAAACACCATTGTTAACTTATCCACTGGTGATAGACTCTTGTTAGGATCAGGACGCTCAGCACCGGCTGCTGCTGCTGCTGCTCCTGCTGTCCCATCAGAAATGCCTCTGCCTGGCACTCCCCTCCCTACTGGAGTGCTGGCACCCGCCATTTCCTCTGCCTGATCCATCTGTTGTAACTTAGTCCAAGTCTGATCTGAATCAGATCTAAGTAGATCCTGGACGTCCTGTGCTGGGAGTTTAGCCATTATATCTCCCTTTTGTAATCCCCTTCTCAGTTGTGAAGAATCATAAGTAATCCTTTGCTTAGCTCCACTTGGAGTCAAGACGTCGTGTTCAAGAGCCTCCAAAAGCTCTTGGTGCCAGGGCTTAGTATCTGTTCTAACCGAAGACAGCTTAGCAGATGCACTACCAATTTTAACTTTTCTCTGAGTCACAAACAGCTCTCCAGGCAATTCCAAAAATTCTTCTCCTGCTAAGTGTTGATCCATATAAGCTTCAACCAACACAAACACCGAGCTGACCCAAAAAGTAAAATCTCTCTCTGCCCATGTAGCCGAAACTGTAGGGCGAGAGCAAAGCCATAAAACACTCTGGCAGGAACAGCCCTAAACTGGAGCTTCAGAAGGGCGACCGTTTACTTGCATGAAAATGCCCACTCATTAAACAGCCCAATTAAACAGATTTTAATGTCTGTTAAAACCTAAGCGTTGTTTCTTATCAGACCTCACTGCAGCTAAGTCTTTCCGTAAGATCCTTAGCTGGAAAGAGAAAAGCAATTTGGCTAATTTACAGCCTGTCAGCATGCACGCACTCCCTCAGCCAAGGCTTCCGGAAGAATGCCTGCAGCTTCACTTACAAAGCAAGCACCATAAATCCATAAATCACACTAAAGCACGTGTTCCGTCCGACCGCTGCCAACCATGTAAACAGCCCCGTATCTCCAAAGAGATTTATGGGGGTGCAGGAAATCGGGACGAGTAAGAAAACCAGACAAACCTCTAACTGCTGAGCAGAGCCAATGGAAACTCAGCCAGGTTCTGTCTAAATTTTCTTCCTCAGAGGCCAATCTCCTTATTAAGAAAGCAACACAGTCATAACCATGAGATATACTCAGAATGATTTGGCTCTGAAAGTTTGGTAGCAAACCCACGTGGCCAATTAGACATTCAGCTAGTCTGTTCAAGAAACAAAGCTTGATAGAAATCAATCATTACTGTTTTATTAAAAAGAATTACTTTAGAAAAGGTTTCAGTTGATAGTAACATAAGTCAGTAGGTACATTTTCATTCAAGACTAACGGAACACACCACTCCCCCACTCCAGCTAAAAAAATAAAGAAATGAAACTATGCTAACTAACAAAAAGCATAAATCATCCATCTCACGTGTCTTGGGTCTTCAAAGGCTGATGCTAGATGAAAACCAGTCCATTATGGGAAAAGCACGTGTCTGCCCCCTTTCTCAGGCAATCTCCATCTTTCTTCCCTCCTCCTCACTCTTCTTCTTCCCAGAATGCCTCCTGGGCCTTGTTGTCCCGCCTAACTTTCTCAGGGAACTTCAGTTGTTATCATTCTTTGTGGCAGAATTATTTTGACTACGAAACTCTCTGCTCTCTACTCAGCTTAGCAACAAGATAACCAGAGAGCGAAGCTTCTCTGGAACAGCATGTAAAACTTTCCTACTACAGAACAGACTTTAAATCAAAATGGATGCTATTGGGACAATCTTAGTACTACATATCCCATCCTAATACACATAAAAACACAAATCATCACAGTCAGAGGGTCAGTGAACTGTGTTGCTGACGCCTTGTCAAGAAGACCTGAAGATTGAAGACGGCGAAAGAACATGGACTATGTATATATGTTGATGACAAAAAGTTAAATGTACCTGTTTTTTGAACTTGCTTTGTATGAATAAAGGTAAATTGATGTAATGTATATGGTAAATGTTTAAATGCCTAATTGCTATGGTTAACTTAGAATGTAAGTATAAGTAAGTATGATATGGTATGTATAACTGTTGTTGTGTGTTTTATCCAGGTTGTTTTTTGGGAAAAAGCACCTTAGCTTTCCCCCTACAAAACAACTTATAAAGAGGGGAGGTGTTACATACAGCACTGATGTTACCTGTCTGTCATGGGTTTGGAGGGAAAGTTCCATCCTATGGGGAGTGGAAGACGGGACATCAGGAGGAGGGGCTGTACTGTATATATATGTGAAGCCTGTGTGGTGAAGGGGAGACGCTGGGATGTGACGAAGCAGCAGCTGGGAAGAAGAAGCTGGTGTGGGAGTCTGTGTGTCAGACAGGGTACTACTGTGTGTCAGAGTACCAACCTGATAGGTTCAGGTGTCTGTTGGTTAGCCAGAACTGATAGGTTCAGGGTCTGTGCTTCAAGTTAAGGGTTCTGTGTGAACCAAACTGTATGCATGTATGAATGAGACTAAGCCACGTTACTTTATCCTATTCACCTGATTATTTTATTTTCCCTGTGTGTTGTATTTAAATGAACCTTGTTCTTTTATTTGTTTAAAAATCCATCCCTGGTCTGTGTGACTTCTTATAGGGAATGGTTGGTGGCGGCTTAGTGAAAGTGTGGCAGATCCCAGTAGGTCTGGGTTTGTCACACTTTCG
>NW_027590038.1:0-10000 GCF_051106095.1 Pogona vitticeps
TTGTTTCCTTCCATCATTTCTTTCATTATTTCTTTCTTTCATTATTCTTTCTTTCCTTCTTTCTTTCTTTCTTTCTTTCCTTCTTTCTTTCTTTCTTTCTTTCCTTCTTTCTTTCTTTCTTTTCTTTCCTTCTTTCTTTCTTTCTTTCCTCTTTCTTTCTTTCTTTCTTTCTTTCATTCTTCTTTCTTTCATTCCTTCTTCTTTCTTTCTTTCCTTCCTTCTTTCTCTCCTTCTTCTTTCTTGCCTTCTTTCTTTCTTTCCTTCTTCCTTTCCTTCTTTCATTCTATTCTTTTTTCCTTTTCTTTCTTTCTTTCTTTCTTTCTTTCTTTCTTTCCTTTCTTTCTTTCTTTCTTTCTTTCTTTCTTCCCCTTTTTTCCTTTGTACCTTCTTTCTTTCCTTCTTTATTTCTTTCTTTGCTTCATTCCTTCCTTCTTTCCTTCTTTCCTTCATTCTTTCTTCTTTCCTTCTTTCTTTTTTTCTTCCTTCTTTCTTTCCTTCTTTCTTTCCTTCTTGCCTACTTTCCTTCCTTCCTTCTTTCTTTTATTTCTCTTTCTTTCCTTCCTTATTCTTCTTCTTTCCCTTCCCTTCTCTCTTTCTTCTTTCTTCTTCTTTCTTTCCTTCTTTCCTACTTCTTCCTTCCTTTCACTTTCTTCTTTCCTTTCATTTTTCATTCTTTCTTTCTTTCCTTCTTTCTCATTCCATTTTTTCTTTTTCTTTCTTTCTTTGTTTCTTTCTTTCTTTGTTTCTTTCCTTCCTTCTTTCCTCTTCCTTTCCTTCCTTCCTTCCTTCCTTCCTTCCTTCCTTCCTTCCTCCTTCCTTCCTTCCTTCCTTCCTTCCTTCCTTTCTATCTTTCCTTCTTTCTTTCTCTCCTTCTTTCTTTCTTTTCTTTCTTTCTTTCTTCTTCATTCTTCTTTCTTTCTTTCATCTTTCTTTTCTTCTTTCTTTCCTTCTTTCTTTTCCTCTTTCCTTCTTTCATCTTTCCTTCTTCTTTCCAATTTCCTTTCTTCCTTCCTTCTTTCTTTCTTTCTTTCTTCTTTCCTTCTTTCCTTCTTTCTTCTTCTTTCTTTCTTTCTTCTTTCTTCTCCTTCTTTCTTTCTTTCTTTCTTTCCTTCTTTCCTTCTTTCTTTCTTTTCTTTCTTCCTTCTTTCTTTCTTTCTTTCTTTCTTTCTTTCTTTCTTTCCTTCTTTCTTTCTTTCTTCCTTCCTTTCTTCCTTTCTTTCTTTCTCTTCGTTCTTTCTTTCTCTCTTTCTTTCCTTCTTTCCTTCTTTCTTTCTTTTCCTTCTTCTTTTTTTCTTCTTTCCTTCTTTCCTTCTTTCTTTCATTATTCTTTCTTTCTTCCTTTCCTTCTTTCTTTCTTTCTTTCTTCTTTCTTTCCTTTTCTTCCTTCTTCCTTCTTTCTTTTCTTCTTTCTTTCTTTCTTTCTTCCTTTCTTTCTTTGTTTCTTTCCTTCTTTCCTTCTTTCCTTCTTTCTTTCTTTCTTTCTTTCCTTCTTTCCTTCTTCTTTCTTCCTTCTTTCTTTCCTTCTTTCCTTCTTTCTTTCTTCCTTTCTTTCTTCGTTTCTTTGTTTCTTTCCTTCTTTCCTTCTTTCCTTCTTTCCTTCTTTCCTTCTTTCTTTCTTTCCTTCTTTCCTTCTTTCATTATTTCTTTCTTTCTTTCTTTCTTTCCTTCTTTCCTTCTTTCTTTCTTTTCTTTCTTTCTTCCTTTCTTTCTTTCGTTTCTTTGTTTCTTTCCTTCTTTCCTTCTTTCTTTCTTTCTTTCTTTCTTTCTTTCTTTCTTCCTTTCTCTTCTCTTCTTTCTTTCGTTCTTTCCTTTCCTTCTTTCCTTCTTTCTTTCTTTCCTTCTTTCTTTCTTTCTTTCATTCTTTCTTTCCTTCCTTTCCTTCTCTTTCTTTCCTTTTTTTTCTGTCTTTCCTTCTTTCTTCCTTTCTTTCTTTCTTTCTTCTCTTTCTTCCTTCTTCTTTCTTTCCTTCTTTCCTTCTTTCCTTCTTTCTTTCTTTCCATTGTTCTTTCTTTCTTTCTTTCTTTCATTCTTTCTTTCCTTCTTTCCTTCTCTTTCTTTCCTTTTTTCTTTCTTTCTTTCTTCCTTCCTTCCTTTCTTTCTTTTCTTTCTTTCTTTCCTACTTTCTTTCTTCCTTCTTTCTTTCCTTCTTTCCTTCTTTCTTTTTTTCTTTCTTTCTTTCTTTCTTTCTCTCGTCCTTCCTTCCTTCCTTCCTTCCTTCCTTCCTTCCTTCCCTTCCTTCCTTCCTTCCTTCCTCTTCCTTCCTTCCTTCCTTCCTTCCTTCCTTCCTTCCTTCCTTCCTTCCTTCCATCATTTCTTTCATTATTTCTTTCTTTCTTTCTTTCCCTCTTTCCTTCCATCCACCATTTCTTCCTTCCTTCCTTTCTTTCTAATGGAAGTTTGTTTGAATGTATTGAAGCTAGATTCAAGGAAAACAAGAAAGTAGAGAAAGAAGGTAAAAAAGTTTTGAGTGTATTGTATCTAGAATGAAGTAAATGAAGAATGATTAAGAGAATAAGGTCATGAAAGGTGGTTTAAATGGACTGAAACTAGAATGATGGAAATCAAGAACTAAGAAGGTAAATAAGCTAAATGAAGCTTGTTTAAAGGTATTGAGGCTAGAATGAAGGAAAAGTAAGAGAAAAGAATTTAGTTTGAGTGTATTGAAGATAGAATTAAGTGAATGAAATGAAGAAGCTATAGGAAGCTTGTTTAAATGTATTGAACCTAGAATGAAGGGATATCAAGCAAAGAAGAGAAAGAAGCTAAAGGCAGCTTGTTTGAGTGTAGTAAAGCTGGAATGTAGTTAATGAAGAATGAATAAGCTAAAGCAATTTTTTTTAAATGTAATGAAGCTAGAATGAAGTAATTGAAGCATTAACAAGAGAAAAAGCTAAAGGAAACTTGTATGAGTTGCATTGAAGCTAGAATGAAGTAAATGAAAAATGAAAAAGAGGAATCAGCTAAAGGAAGATTGTTTTGAAGGTAGAATGAAAGAACGTAAGAAGAAAAGAAGTTAGTTTGAATGTATTGATGATAGAATGAAGTAAATGAAGTGATCAAACTAAAGGAAGCTTTTTTAAATGGCATTGTAGCAATAATGAAGGAAATAGGAGGAATAAGAGAAAGAAGCTAAAGGAAGCTTGTTTGAGTGTAGTAAAGCCTGGAATGAAGTAAAAGAAGAATGAACAAGCTAAAGGAAGCTTGTTTAAATGTATTGAAGCAATAATGAAGGAAATCGAGAAAAGAATAAGAGAAAGAAGCTAAAGGAAGCTTCTTTGCGTGTATTGAAGCTAGAATGAAGAAAATTAAAAATGAAAAAGAGGAATAAGCTAAAGGAAGATTGTTTTGAAGCTAGAATGAAAGAATTTAAGATGTTAGTTTGAATGTATTGAAGATAGAATGAAGTAAATGAAATGAACAAAGGAAGCTTGTTTAAATGTATTGAAGCAATAATGAAGGAAATCGAGAAAGAATAAGAGAAAGAAGCTAAAGGAAGCTTGTTTGAGTGTCGTTAAAGTGGAATGAAGTAAAAGAAGAATGAAGTTAGACGGAAGGAAATCAAGAATGAATAAGCTAAACGATGTTTAAATGTAATGAAGCTAGAATGACGTAAAATTAAAAAATGAAAAAAGAGGAATAAGCTAAAGGAAGATTGTTTTGAAGCTAGAATGAAAGAATGAGATGTTAGTTTGAGTGTATTGAAGATAGAATTTAAATGAAGAACAAAGGAAGCTTGTTTTAAATGTATTGAAGCTAGAATCAAGAAAATCGAGAAAGAATAAGAAAGAAGCGAAAGGGAAGCTTGTTTGAGTGTTGTAAAAGCTGGAATGAAGTAAAAGAACAATGAACAAGCTAAAGGAAGCTTGTTTAAATGTATTGAAGCTAGAATGAAGGAAATCAAGAAAACAAGAGAAAGAAGCTAAGGGAAGGTTTTTTGAGGCAGTAAAGCAGGAATGAAATAAAAGAAGAATGAACAAACTAAAGGAAGTTTGTTTGAGTGTAGTAGAGGCTAGAATGAAGGAACTCAAGAATGAATAAGCTAAAGGAATTGTTTTAAATGCAATGAAGCAAGAATGAAGGAAATGAAGGATGAACAAGAGAAAAGCTAAAGGAAGTTTGTTTGAGTGTATTGAAGCTAGAATGAAGTAAATTAAAAATGAAAAAAGAGGAATTAGCTAAAGTGAAGATTGTTTTTGAAGCTAGAATGAAAGAATTTAAGAAAAGAAGTTAGTTTGAATGTATTGAAGATAGAATGAAGTGAATGAAATGAACAAACTAAAGGAAGCCTGTTTAAATGTATTGAAGCTAGAATGAAGGAAATCAAGAATGAATAAGCGAAAAGGAATTGTTTAAAAATAATGAAGCTAGAATAAAGTAAATGAAGGATGAACAAGAGAAAAGCGAAAGGAATCTTGTATGTGTATTGAAGCTTGAATGAAATTAAAAATGAAAAAGAGGAATAAGCTAAAGGAAGATTGTTTTGAATGAAAGAATGTAAGAAGCAGTTTGAAAGTATTGGAAGATAGAATGAAGTAAATGAAAGTGAACAAACTAAAGGAAGCTTTTTTTTAAATGCATTGTAGCAATAATGAAGGAAATCGAGAAAGAATGAGAATCTAAAGGAAGCTTTGTGAATTGAAGCAAGAATGAACTAGAAAAAGAAATAAGCCTAAAGGAAGATTTTTTTGAAGCTAGAATGAAGGTATTAAAGAAGGAAAGGTTAGTTTGGGTGTATTGAAGATAGAATTTAAATGAAATGAACAAATTAAAGGAAGCTTGTTTTTATGTATTGAAGCAATAATGAAGGAAATCGAGAAAGAATAAAAGAAGCTAATGGAAGCTTGCTTGAGTGTAGTAAAGCTGGAATGAAGTAAAAGAAGAAGGAAAAAGCTAAAGGAAGCTTTTTAAAATTTATTGAAGCTAGAATGAAGGAAATCAAATGAAGAAAAAGAAGCTAAAGGAAGCTTGTTTGAATGAATTGAATAGAATGAAGGAATCAAGGTTGAATAAGCTAAAGGAATTGTTTAAAAAGTAATGAAGCTAGAATGAACTAAATTAAAAATGAAAAAGGAATAAGCTAAAGGTTGATTTGAAGCTAGAATGGAAGAATTTACGATGTTAGTTTGAATGTATTGAAGACAGAATGAACTAAATGAAATGAACAAAGGAAGCTTGTTTAAATGTATTGAAGCAATAATGAAGGAAATCGAGGAAGAATGAGAAAGAAGGTAAAGGAAGCTTGATTGTAGTAAAAATGGAATAAAGTAGAAGAATGAACAAGCTAAAGGAAGATTGTTTGAATGTATTGAAACAATAATGAAGGAAACGAAGGATGAACAAGAGAAAAGCTAAAGGAAGTTTGTTTGAGTGTATTGAAGCTAGAATGAAGTAAATTAAAAATGAAAAAGAGGAATAAGCTAAAGGAAGATTTTGGGTGTAGTAAAAATGGAATTGAAGTTAGAATGAGGGAAAACAAGAAATAGGAGAAAAGCTAAGTGAAGCTTGTTGGAATGAAGTAAGAAGAATGAAGCTAATGGAATTTTTTTGAAGCTAGAATGAAGGAAAAGAAAAGAATTTAATTTGTTTCTTGGATAGAATGAAGTAAATGAAATGAACAAACTAAAGTAACCTTGTTTAAATATACTGAAGCAACAAAGAAGAAACTGAGAAAGTAAGAGAAGGATGCTAATATTTGTGTAGTAAAGGTGGAATGAATTAAATGAATAAATAACCTAAACGAATCGATTAAATATATTGAAGCTACAATGAGGGACATCAAAAGAAGAGAAAGACAATAGGAAGCTTTTTCGAGTGTATTGAAGCTACAACGAAGTAAATGAAGAACAAGATAAAGAAGCTAAAGGAACCTTGTTTAAATGTTTTGAAGTAAGATTGAAGGAAAGATAGAGAAAAAAAGGAAGCTTATTTGAGCGTTTTGTTTTTTTAACGAAGAATGATCAAGAGGAATACGTTAATTAATGCTTGTTTAAACGTACTGAAACTAGAATGATGATCAATAACAAAGAAGCTATAGGGAGCTTGTGTATTAAAGCAAAAGTCAATCAAGAAAATTAATTTCCTTAATTTCTTTTAATACATTTAAACAGCTTCCCTTTTTATTTCATTCTAGAATAAATATATTCAAAAAAGCTTTCTTCGGCTTCTTTGTTTTTCTTCACTCTAGCATTTATACTATTAAACATTCTTTAGCTTCTTTCTCATTTCTTGATTTCCATTCGAGCTTCAATACACGCAAGGAATCATTTTTAGCTGCTTCTCCTTTAGTCTTTACCATGGTAGGTATAAAACACAAATCAGCTTATAGTTTTTGATTCTAGGTTCAATACACTCAAAAGCATCTTTAGATTCATCTTCTTTCTTAATTTCCGTCATTCTAGATTTAATATATTTAAACATGCTTCCTTTACGTTATTCAATATTCATTTCCTTAGTTTCAGCTTGAATACATTTGTAGGTTACTTTCAGTTTTTCTCTAGTTCATTTCATTCTAGCTTCAGTATATTCAAACTAGCCTCCTTTAGTTCATTCTAGCATCAACACGATTCATTTAGCTTGTCTTTTCTTCATCATTCATTATATTAAACAATCTAGCTTGTTCATTCTTTCTTTACTTCATTCCAGCTTTACTACATTCAAACAACAATCCCTTCATCTTCATTTCGTTCTAGATACAATGCACTAAAGCTTTCCTTTAGCTTTTCTTCTTTCTTGATTTCCTTCATTTTAGCTTCAATATATTTAAACAAGCTTCCATTAGCTTGTTCAATCTTCTTTTATTTTATTCCAGCTTTACTACACTCAATCTTCCTTTAGCTTCTTTCTCTTATTCTTTCTCGATTTCCTTCATTATTGCTTCAATACATTTAAACAAGCTTCCTTTAGTTTGTTCATTTCATTTACTTCATTCTAGCTTCAATACACTCAAACTACTTTTCCTCTTAAATTCTTTCATTCTAGCTTCAAAACAAGCGTCCTTTACCTTATTCATTTCTAATTACATTCTAATTACATTCAATACACTCAAAGCTTCCTTTAGCTTTTCCTTGTTCATCCTTCGTTCTAGCTTTAATACATTTAAACAAGATGCCTTTATTTTTTTTCTCTCTTTTACTTTTTTTGATACAATACACTCAAAGTAGCTTCCTATAGCTACTTTTCTTTTTTGATTTCATTCTAGCTTCAATACATTAAAACAAGCTTCCGTCAGCTTTTCTATTTTTAGTTCATTTACTTCATTCTAGGATCAACACGATACGCTTTTAGCTTTTCTTCATCCTTCTTACATCATTCTAGCTTCAATACACAAACAAGATTTATTTAACTTATTCCTCTTGTTCTTTCCTCATTTACTTAATTCTTGGTTTAATATAGAAACAAGCTTTCTATAGCTTCTTCTTCATTTCTTTCTAGACTTGACACTAAAATAATCTTCCTTTAGCTTCTTTCTCTCCTTCTTTCTTGATTTCTTTCATTCTAGCTTCAATACATTTAAACAAGCTTCCGTCAGGTTTTCTTCCTTTACTTCATTCTAGCCTCAACACAATATTCATTTAGCTTTTCTTTTCATTCTTTTTCTTCAATACACAGATTCATTTAGATTATTCCTCTTGTTCTTTCTTCATTTACTTAATTCTAGGTTTAATAAAGAATAGCTTCCTATAGCTTCTTCTTCTACACGAAAATAAGCTTCCTTTAGATTCTTGCTCAATCTTCTTTCTTGATTTCCTTCATTTTAGCTTCAATACATTTCAACAAGATTCCTTCGTTTACTTCATTCCAGCTTTACTACACTCACTTTAGCTTCCGTCTCTTATTCTTTCTCGTTTTCCTTCATTACTGCTTCAATAATGTTCCTTTCGTTTCATTCTATCTTCAATACACTCAAACTTACTTCTTTCTTAAATTCTTTCATTCTAGCTTGAAAACAAGCTTCCTTTAGCTTATTCCTCTTTCATTTTGAATTTACTTCAGTCTAACTTCAATACACTCAAACAAGCTTCCTTTAGCTTTTCTCTTGTTCATCCTTCATTTCATTCTAGCTTCATTACATTTAACCAATTCCTTAAGCTTATTCATTCTTGATTTCCTTCATTCTAGCTTAAATACATTTAAACAAGATTCCTTTAGATTTTTCTTTCTTCTTTTACTTCCTTTTTCATACAATACACTCAGCTTCCTATAGTTACTTTCTCTTCTTTCTTGATTTTATTCCTGCTTTAACACATTTAAACAAGCTTCTCCTAGCTTCTCTTGTTTTCTTCATTTACTTCATTCTAGCGTCAACAAAAGCAATATTCTTTTAGCTTTTATTTTGTTCATCCTTTTTCATTCTAGCTTCTACACTTAAATTCATTTAGCTTATTCCTCTTGTTCTTTCTTCATTTACTTATTTCTAGGTTTGATATAGAAACAAGCGTTCTATAGCTTCATTTCTTTCTAGATTTAATACACTAAAATAAGCTTCCTTTAGCTTCTTTCTCTGATTTCTTTCATTCTAGCTTCAATATGTTTAAACAAGCTTCCTTTAGTTTGTTCATACTTCTTTTACTTCATTCCAGCTTTACAATACTCAAACAAGAATCCTTTAGCTTCTTTTTCTTATACTTTCTGGATTTCCTTCATTATTGCTTCAATACATTTAATCAAGCTTCCTTTGTTCATTTCCTTTACGACATTCTATCCAATACTCAAACTAACTTCTTAAATTCTTTCATTCTAGCAAAACAAGCTTCCTTTTCTTTTACTTCGTTTTTGATACAATACTCTCAGAGGAGCTTCCCATAGGTACTTTCTCTCCTTTCTTCATTTCATTCTAGCTTCAATATATTTAAACAAACTACCTTTAGCTTTTACAAGCAGTATTCATTTAGCCTTTCATCCTTTTTACATTCTGGCTTCAATACACTTAAAAAAGATTCATTTAGCTTATTCCTCTTGTTCTTTCTTTATTTACTCAATTCTAGGTGTAATATAGAAAAGCTTTCTATGGCTTCTTCTTCATTTCTTTCTAGACTCAATACACTAAAATAAACTTCCTTTAGCTTCCGTCTCTTCTTTCCTTCATTTTAGCTTCAATACATTTAAGCGAGCTTCCATTAGCTTGTTCATTCTTCTTTTACTTCATTCCAGCTATAGTATACTCAAACAATATTCCTTTAGCTTCTTTCTTTTATTCTTTCTCGATTTCCTTCATTATTGCTTCAATACATTTAAACAAGCTTGCTTTAGTTTGTTCATTTCATTTCATTCATTCTCTCTTCATACTTTACTCATACTTCTTTCCTTCTCGCTTCAAAACAATCTTCCTTTAGCTTATTCCTCTTTTTCGTTTTTTAATTTACTTCATTCTAGCTTCAATACACGCAAAGAAGCTTCCTTTAGCTTTTCTCTTGTTCATCCTTCATTTCCTTCATTATTGCTTCAATACATTTAAACAAGATTCCTTTGGCTAGTTCATTCTACTTTTACTTCCTTCAAGCTTTACTACACTCAAACAAGCTTCCTTTAGCTTCTTTCTCTTCTTTGCTTGATTTCCTTCATTCTAGCTTCAATGCACTCATAGAAGCTTCCTTTAGCTTTTGTCTTGTTAATCCTCCATTTACTTCATTCTAGCTTCATCACATTTAAAAAATTCCTTTAGCTTATTCATTCTTCATTAACTACATTCCAGCTATACTATACCCAAACAAACTTCCTTTAGATTCTTTCTCTTCTTTGCATGATTTCCTTCAAGGTTCAACTAGGGCTGGGGTTAGGGTTAGGGGTAGGGTTAGGGTTAACCCTAGGGTTAGGGTTAGGGTTAGGGTTAGGGTTAGGGTTAGGGTTAGGGTTAGGGTTAGGGTTAGGGTTAGGGTTAGGGTTAGGGAAAGGGTTAGGGTTAGGGAAAGGGTTAGGGTTAGGGTTAGGGTTAGGGTTAGGGTTAGGGTTAGGGTTAGGGCTAAGGTTAGGGTTAGGGTCAGGGTTAGGGTTAATCCTACGG
>NW_027590040.1:0-15000 GCF_051106095.1 Pogona vitticeps
TTCTTCATTTCTTTCTTTCTTTCCTACTTTCCGTCTTTCTTTCTTTATTTCTTTCATTCTTTCTTTCCCTCTTTCTTTCTTTCTTCCTTTCTTTCCTTCTTTCTTTCTTTCTTTCTTTCTTTCCTTCTTTCTTTCCTTCTCTCTTTCTTTCTTTCCTTCTTTCTTTCTTTCTTTCCTTCTCTCTTTCTTTACTTCTTTTTTTCTTTCTTTCTTTCTTTCCTCCTTTCTGTTATTCCTTCTTTCTTTCTTTCCTTCTTTCATTCTTTCTTTCCTTCCTTCTCTTCTTTCTTTCTTCCTTTCTTTCCTTCTTTCTTTCTTCCTTCCTTTCTTTCCTTCTTTCTTTCTTTCTTTCCTTCTTTCTTTCCTTTTTTCTTTCTTTCTTTCCTTCTTTCTTTCCTTCTTTTTCTTTCTTTCTTTCTTTCTTTCTTTCCTTCTTTCTTTCCTTCTGTCTTTCTTTCCTATTTTTCTTTTTTTCTTTCCTTCTTTCTTTCCTTCTTTCTTTCATTTTTCTTTCTTTCCTTCTTTTTTATTTCTTTCCTTCTTTCTTTCCTTCTTTTTTATTTCTTTCTTTCTTTCCTCCTTTCTTTCTTTCTTTCCTTCTTTCTTTCCTTCTTTCTTTCTTTCTTTCTTTCTTTCTTTCTTTCCTTCTTTTTTTCTTTCTTTCTTTCCTTCCCTCTTTCTTTCTTTCTTTCTTTCTTTCTTTCCTTCTTTCTTTCTTTCCTTCTTTCTTTCTTTCTTTACTTCTTCCTTTCTTTCTTTCCTTCTTTCTTTCTTTCCTTCTTTCTTTCCTTCTTTCTTTCTTTCTTTCTTTCTTTCTTTCCTTCTTTCTTTCCTTCTTTCTTTCTTTCCTGTTTTTCTTTCTTTCTTTCCATCTTTTTTTCCTTCTTTCTTTCATTTTTCTTTCTTTCCTTCTTTTTTTATTTCCTTCTTTCTTTCTTTCCTTCTTTTCTATTTCTTTCTTTCTTTCCTTCTTTCTTTCTTTCTTTCTTTCCTTCTTTCTTTCCTTCCTTCTTTCTTTCCTTCTTTCTTTCTTTCTTTCCTTCTTTCTTTCTTTCCTTCTTTTTTTCTTTCTTTCTTTCGTTCCTTCCCTCTTTCTTTCTTTCTTTCTTTCTTTCTTTCTTTCTTTCTTTCTTTCTTTCTTTCTTTCTTTCTTTCTTTCTTTCTTTCCTTCTTTCTTTCCTTCTTTCTTTCTTTCTTTCTTTCCTTCTTTCTTTCTTTCCTTCTTTTTTTCTTTCTTTCTTTCTTTCCTTACGTCTTTCTTTCTTTCTTTCCTTCTTTCCTTCTCTCTTTCCTTCTTTCCCTCTTTCTTTCTTTCCTTCTTTCTTTCTTTTCTTCTTTTTTTCTTTCTTTACTTCTTTCCTTCTTTCTTTCTTTCTTTCATTCTTTCCCTCTTTCTTTCTTTCTTTCTTTCCTTCTTTCTTTCTTTCTTTCTTTCTTTCTTTTTTTCTTTCCTTCTTTCTTTCCTTCTTTCTTTCTTTCCCTCTTTCTTTCTTTCTTCCTTTCTTTCCTTCTTTCTTTCTTTCTTTACTTCTTTTTTTCTTTCTTTCCTTCTTTCCTTCTTAATTTCTTTCATTTCTTTCATTCTTTCCTTCCCTCTTTCTTTCTTCCTTTCCTTGCTTCTTTTTTTCCTTCGTTCTTTCCTTCTTTCCTTCTTTCTTTCTTTCCTTCCTTCTTTCTTTCTTTCTTTCTTTCTTTCTTTCATTCTTTCTTTCCCTCTTTCTTTCTTTCTTTCTTCCTTTCTTTCCTTCTTTCCTTCTTTCCTTCTTTCTTTCCTTCTTTGTTTCATTCTTTCCTTCTTTCCTTCTTTCTTTCCTTCTTTCTTTCTTTCTTTCTTTCTTTCTTAATTTCTTTCTTTCCTTCTTTCTTTCTTTCTTTCTTTCCTTCCTTCATTCTTTCTATCCTCTTTTACTTCTTTCTTTCTTTCCTTCCTTCTTTCTTTCTTTCTTTCCTTCTTTCATTTTTTTCTTCTTTTTTATTTCTTTCTTTCCTTCTTTCTTTCATTCCTTCTTTTTTTCCTCCTTTCCTTGTTTCTTTCCTTCTTTCATTTTTTTCTTCTTTTTTATTTCTTTCTTTCCTTCTTTCTTTCATTCCTTCTTTTTTTCCTCCTTTCCTTGTTTCTTTCTTTCTTTCTTTCTTTCCTTCTTTCTTTCTTTCCTTCTTTCATTCTTTCTTTCCCTCTTTCTTTCTTTCTTCCTTTCTTTCCTTCTTTCTTTCTTTCTTTCTTTCCTTCTTTCTTTCCTTTTTTCTTTCTTTCTTTCCTTCTTTCTTTCTTTCCTTCTCTTTCTTTCTTTCTTTCTTTCTTTCTTTCTTTCTTTCTTTCTTTTTTATTTCTTTCTTTCCTTCTTTCTTTCTTTCCTTCTTTCTTTCCTTCTTTCTTTCTTTCTTTCCTTCTTTCTTAATTTCCATCTTTTTTTCTTTTTTTCTTTCTTTCCTTCCTTCTTTCTTTCTTTCTTTCTTTCTTTCTTTCCTTCTTTCTTTCTTTCTTTCCTTCTTTCTTTCTTTCCTTCTTTTTTTCTTTCTTTCTTTCTTTCCTTCCCTCTTTCTTTCTTTCTTTCCTTCTTTCCTTCTCTCTTTCCTTCTTTCTTTCTTTCTTTCCTTCTTTCTTTCTTTCTTTCCTTCTTTCTTTCTTTCCTTCTTTTTTTCTTTCTTTCTTTCCTTCCTTCTTTCTTTCTTTCTTTCCTTCTTTCCTTCTTTCTTTCCTTCTCTCTTTCCTTCTTTCTTTCTTTCTTTCCTTCTTTCTTTCTTTACTTCTTTTTTTCTTTCTTTACTTCTTTCCTTCTTTCTTTCCTTCTTTCTTTCATTCTTTCCTTCTTTCCTTCTTTCTTTCCTTCTTTCTTTCTTTCCTTCCTTCTTTCTTTCCTTCTTTCTTTCTTTCCTTCCTTCTTTCTTTCTTTCCTTCCTTCTTTCTTTCTTTCTTTCTTTCCTTCTTTCTTTCTTTTCTTCTTTTTTATTTCTTTCTTTCCTTCTTTCTTTCATTCCTTCTTTCTTTCCTCCTTTCCTTCTTTCTTTCTTTCTTTCTTTCCTTCTTTCTTTCTTTCCTTCTTTTTTTATTTCTTTATTTCTTTCCTTCTTTCTTTCTTTCTTTCTTTCTTCCTTCCTTTCTTTCTTGCTTTCCTACTTTCCTTCTTTCTTTCTTGCTTTCTTTCTTTCATTCTTTTTTTCCCTCTTTCTTTCTTCTTTTCTTTCCTTTACTTCTTTCTTTCTTTCTTTCTTTCCTTCTTTCTTTCTTTCCTTCCTTCTTTCTTTCCTTCTTTCTTTCTTTCTTTCCTTCCTTCTTTCTTTCTTTCTTTCCTTCTTTCTTTCTTTTCTTCTTTTTTATTTCTTTCTTTCCTTCTTTCTTTCATTCCTTCTTTCTTTCCTCCTTTCCTTCTTTCCTTCTTTCTTTCTTTCTTTCTTTCTTCCTTCCTTTCTTTCTTTCTTTCCTACTTTCCTTCTTTCTTTCTTTCTTTCTTTCATTCTTTCTTTCCCTCTTTCTTTCTTCTTTTCTTTCCTTCCTTCTTTCTTTCTTTCTTTCTTTCCTTCTTTCTTTCCTTCTTTCTTTCTTTCTTTCTTTCATTCTTTCTTTCCCTCTTTCTTTCTTTCTTCCTTTCTTTCCCTCTTTCTTTCTTCTTTCTTTCCTTCTTTCTTTCTTTCTTTCTTTCTTTCTTTCTTTCCTTCTTTCTTTCCTTCTTGTTTTCTTTCTTTCATTCTTTCTTTCCCTCTTTCTTTCTTCCTTTCTTTCCATCTTTCTATCTTTCTTTCCTTCTTTCTTTCTTTCTTTCCTTCTTTGTTTCATTCTTTCCTTCTTTCCTTCTTTCTTTCCTTCTTTCTTTCTTTCTTTCTTTCTTTCTTTCTTTCTTTCTTTCTTCATTTCTTTCTTTCTTTCCTACTTTCCGTCTTTCTTTCTTTCTTTCTTTCCTTCTTTCTCTCCTTCTCTCTTTCTTTCTTTCCTTCTTTCTTTCTTTCTTTCCTTCTCTATTTCTTTACTTCTTTTTTTCTTTCTTTCTTTCTTTCCTCCTTTCTGTTATTCCTTCTTTCTTTCTTTCCTTCTTTCATTCTTTCTTTCCTTCCTTCTTTCTTTCTTTCTTCCTTTCTTTCCTTCTTTCTTTCTTCCTTCCTTTCTTTCCTTCTTTCTTTCTTTCTTTCCTTCTTTCTTTCCTTTTTTCTTTCTTTCTTTCCTTCTTTCTTTCCTTCTTTTTCTTTCTTTCTTTCTTTCTTTCTTTCCTTCTTTCTTTCCTTCTTTCTTTCTTTCCTATTTTTCTTTTTTTCTTTCCTTCTTTCTTTCCTTCTTTCTTTCATTTTTCTTTCTTTCCTTCTTTTTTATTTCTTTCCTTCTTTCTTTCCTTCTTTTTTATTTCTTTCTTTCTTTCCTCCTTTCTTTCTTTCTTTCCTTCTTTCTTTCCTTCTTTCTTTCTTTCTTTCTTTCTTTCTTTCTTTCCTTCTTTTTTTCTTTCTTTCTTTCCTTCCCTCTTTCTTTCTTTCTTTCTTTCTTTCTTTCCTTCTTTCTTTCTTTCCTTCTTTCTTTCTTTCTTTACTTCTTCCTTTCTTTCTTTCCTTCTTTCTTTCTTTCCTTCTTTCTTTCCTTCTTTCTTTCTTTCTTTCTTTCTTTCTTTCCTTCTTTCTTTCCTTCTTTCTTTCTTTCCTGTTTTTCTTTCTTTCTTTCCTTCTTTTTTTCCTTCTTTCTTTCATTTTTCTTTCTTTCCTTCTTTTTTTATTTCCTTCTTTCTTTCTTTCCTTCTTTTCTATTTCTTTCTTTCTTTCCTTCTTTCTTTCTTTCTTTCTTTCCTTCTTTCTTTCTTTCTTTCCTTCTTTCTTTCTTTCCTTCTTTTTTTCTTTCTTTCTTTCTTTCTTTCTTTCTTTCTTTCTTTCTTTCTTTCTTTCTTTCTTTCTTTCTTTCTTTCTTTCTTTCCTTCTTTCTTTCCTTCTTTCTTTCTTTCTTTCTTTCCTTCTTTCTTTCTTTCCTTCTTTTTTTCTTTCTTTCTTTCTTTCCTTACGTCTTTCTTTCTTTCTTTCCTTCTTTCCTTCTCTCTTTCCTTCTTTCCCTCTTTCTTTCTTTCCTTCTTTCTTTCTTTTCTTCTTTTTTTCTTTCTTTACTTCTTTCCTTCTTTCTTTCTTTCTTTCATTCTTTCCCTCTTTCTTTCTTTCTTTCTTTCCTTCTTTCTTTCTTTCTTTCTTTCTTTTTTTCTTTCCTTCTTTCTTTCCTTCTTTCTTTCTTTCCCTCTTTCTTTCTTTCTTCCTTTCTTTCCTTCTTTCTTTCTTTCTTTACTTCTTTTTTTCTTTCTTTCCTTCTTTCCTTCTTTATTTCTTTCATTTCTTTCATTCTTTCCTTCCCTCTTTCTTTCTTCCTTTCCTTGCTTCTTTTTTTCCTTCGTTCTTTCCTTCTTTCCTTCTTTCTTTCTTTCCTTCCTTCTTTCTTTCTTTCTTTCTTTCTTTCATTCTTTCTTTCCCTCTTTCTTTCTTTCTTTCTTCCTTTCTTTCCTTCTTTCCCTCTTTCCTTCTTTCTTTCCTTCTTTGTTTCATTCTTTCCTTCTTTCCTTCTTTCTTTCCTTCTTTCTTTCTTTCTTTCTTTCTTTCTTAATTTCTTTCTTTCCTTCTTTCTTTCTTTCTTTCTTTCCTTCCTTCATTGTTTCTATCCTCTTTTACTTCTTTCTTTCTTTCCTTCCTTCTTTGTTTCTTTCTTTCCTTCTTTCATTTTTTTCTTCTTTTTTATTTCTTTCTTTCCTTCTTTCTTTCATTCCTTCTTTTTTTCCTCCTTTCCTTCTTTCTTTCCTTCTTTCATTTTTTTCTTCTTTTTTATTTATTTCTTTCCTTCTTTCTTTCATTCCTTCTTTTTTTCCTCCTTTCCTTCTTTCTTTCTTTCTTTCTTTCTTTCCTTCTTTCTTTCTTTCCATCTTTCATTCTTTCTTTCCCTCTTTCTTTCTTTCTTCCTTTCTTTCCTTCTTTCTTTCTTTCTTTCTTTCCTTCTTTCTTTCCTTTTTTCTTTCTTTCTTTCCTTCTTTCTTTCTTTCCTTCTCTTTCTTTCTTTCTTTCTTTCTTTCTTTCTTTCTTTCTTTCTTTCTTTTTTATTTCTTTCTTTCCTTCTTTCTTTCTTTCCTTCTTTCTTTCCTTCTTTCTTTCTTTCTTTCCTTCTTTCTTAATTTCCTTCTTTTTTTCTTTTTTTCTTTCTTTCCTTCCTTCTTTCTTTCTTTCTTTCTTTCTTTCTTTCCTTCTTTCTTTCTTTCTTTCCTTCTTTCTTTCTTTCCTTCTTTTTTTCTTTCTTTCTTTCTTTCCTTCCCTCTTTCTTTCTTTCTTTCTTTCTTTCCTTCTCTCTTTCCTTCTTTCTTTCTTTCTTTCCTTCTTTCTTTCTTTCTTTCCTTCTTTCTTTCTTTCCTTCTTTTTTTCTTTCTTTCTTTCCTTCCTTCTTTCTTTCTTTCTTTCCTTCTTTCCTTCTCTCTTTCCTTCTCTCTTTCCTTCTTTCTTTCTTTCTTTCCTTCTTTCTTTCTTTACTTCTTTTTTTCTTTCTTTACTTCTTTCCTTCTTTCTTTCCTTCTTTCTTTCATTCTTTCCTTCTTTCCTTCTTTCTTTCCTTCTTTCTTTCTTTCCTTCCTTCTTTCTTTCCTTCTTTCTTTCTTTCCTTCCTTCTTTCTTTCTTTCCTTCCTTCTTTCTTTCTTTCTTTCTTTCCTTCTTTCTTTCTTTTCTTCTTTTTTATTTCTTTCTTTCCTTCTTTCTTTCATTCCTTCTTTCTTTCCTCCTTTCCTTCTTTCTTTCTTTCTTTCTTTCCTTCTTTCTTTCTTTCCTTCTTTTTTTCTTTCTTTCTTTCTTTCCTTCTTTCTTTCTTTCTTTCTTTCTTCCTTCCTTTCTTTCTTGCTTTCCTAGTTTCCTTCTTTCTTTCTTTCTTTCTTTCTTTCATTCTTTTTTTCCCTCTTTCTTTCTTCTTTTCTTTCCTTACTTCTTTCTTTCTTTCTTTCTTTCCTTCTTTCTTTCCTTCTTTCTTTCTTTCTTTCATTCTTTCTTTCCCTCTTTCTTTCTTTCTTCCTTTCTTTCCCTCTTTCTTTCTTCCTTTCTTTCCTTCTTTCTTTCTTTCTTTCTTTCTTTCCTTCTTTCTTTCCTTCTTGTTTTCTTTCTTTCATTCTTTCTTTCCCTCTTTCTTTCTTCCTTTCTTTCCTTCTTTCTATCTTTCTTTCCTTCTTTCTTTCTTTCTTTCCTTCTTTGTTTCATTCTTTCCTTCTTTCCTTCTTTCTTTCCTTCTTTCTTTCTTTCTTTCTTTCTTTCTTCATTTCTTTCTTTCTTTCCTACTTTCCGTCTTTCTTTCTTTATTTCTTTCATTCTTTCTTTCCCTCTTTCTTTCTTTCTTCCTTTCTTTCCTTCTTTCTTTCTTTCTTTCTTTCTTTCCTTCTTTCTTTCCTTCTCTCTTTCTTTCTTTCCTTCTTTCTTTCTTTCTTTCCTTCTCTCTTTCTTTACTTCTTTTTTTCTTTCTTTACTTCTTTCCCTCTTTCTTTCTTTCTTCCTTTCTTTCCTTCTTTCTTTCTTTCTTTCCTTCCTTCTTTCTTTCCTTCTTTTTTTCTTTCTTTCATTCTTTCTTTCCCTCTTTCTTTCTTTCCTTCTTTTTTTCTTTCTTTCATTCTTTCTTTCCTTCTTTCCTTCTTTCTTTCCTTCTTTGTTTCATTCTTTCATTCTTTCCTTCTTTCTTTCTTTCTTTCTTTATTTCTTTCCATCTTTCTTTCTTTCTTTCATTCCTTCTTTCTTTCTTTCCTTCTTTCTTTCATTCCTTCTTTCTTTCCTCCTTTCCTTCTTTCTTTCTTTCCTTCTTTCTTTCTTTCTCTCCTCCTTTCCTTCTTTCTTTCTTTCCTTCCTTCTTTCTTTCTTTCCTTCTTTTTTATTTCTTTCTTTCCTTCTTTCTTTCATTCCTTCTTTCTTTCCTCCTTTTCTTTTTTCTTTCTTTCTTCTTTCTTTCTTTCTTTCTTTCTTTCTTTCTTTCTTTCTTTCTTTCTTTCCTTCTTTCTTTCTTTCCTTCTTTTTTTATTTCTTTATTTCTTTCCTTATTTCTTTCTTTCTTTCTTTCTTCCTTTCTTTCTTTCCTACTTTCATTCTTTCTTTCTTTATTTCTTTCATTCTTTCTTTCCCTCTTTCTTTCTTTCTTACTTTCTTTCCTTCTTTCTTTCTTTCTTTCTTTCCTTCTTTCTTTCCTTCTTTCTTTCTTTCTTTCTTTCATTCTTTCTTTCCCTCTTTCTTTCTTTCTTCCTTTCTTACTTCTTTCTTTCTTTCTTTACTTCTTTTTTTCTTTCTTTCCTTCTTTCCTTCTTAATTTCCTTCTTTCTTTCCTTCTTTTTTCTTTCTTTCATTCTTTCTTTCCCTCTTTCTTTCTTTCTTCCTTTCTTTCCTTCTTTCTTTCTTTCTTTCCTTCTTTCCTTCTTTCTTTCCTTCTTTGTTTCATTCTTTCCTTCTTTCCTTCTTTCTTTCCTTCTTACTTTCTTACTTTCCTTCTTTCTTTCATTCCTTCTTTCTTTCCTCCTTTCCTTCTTTCTTTCTTCCTTTCTTTCTTTCCTTCTTTCTTTCTTTCCTAATTTTTTTATTTCTTTCTTTCTTTCTTTCTTTCTTTCTTCCTCTCTTTCTTTCTTTCCTACTTTCCTTCTTTCTTGCTTGCTTTCTTTCCTTCTTTCTTTCCCTCTTTCTTTCTTTCTTCCTTCCTTTCTTTCCTTCTTTCTTTCTTTCTTTCTTTCTTTCTTTCTTTCTTTCCTTCTTTCTTTCCTTCTTTCTTTCTTTCTTTCATTCTTTCTTTCCCTCTTTCTTTCTTTCTTCATTTCTTTCCCTCTTTCTTTCTTTCTTCCTTTCTTTCTTTCTTTCTTTCTTTCTTTCTTTCTTTCTTTCTTTCTTTCTTTCTTTCTTTCTTTCCTTATTTCTTTCCCTCTTTTTTCTTTCTTTCATTCTTTCTTTCCCTCTTTCTTTCTTTCTTCCCTTCTTTCCTTCTTTCTATCTTTCTTTCCTTCTTTCTTTCTTTCTTTCCTTCTTTGTTTCATTCTTTCCTTCTTTCCTTCTTTCTTTCCTTCTTTCTTTCTTTCTTTCTTTCTTCCTTCCTTTCTTTCTTTCTTTCCTACTTTCCGTCTTACTTTCTTTATTTCTTTCACTCTTTCTTCCATCTTTCTTTTTTCTTCCTTTCTTTCCTTCTTTCTTTCTTTCTTCCTTTCTTTCTTTAATTCTTTCTTTCCTTCTTTCTTTCTTTCTTTCTTTCTTTCATTCTTTCTTTCCCTCTTTCTTTCTTTCTTCCTTTCTTTCCTTTTTTCTTTCTTTCTTTCCTTCTTTGTTTCATTCTTTCCTTCTTTCCTTCTTTCTTTCCTTCTTTCTTTCTTTCTTTCTTTCTTTTTTTCTTTCCTTCCTTCTTTCTTTCTTTCCTTCCTTCTTTCTTTCTTTCCTCTTTTACTTCTTTCTTTCTTTCCTTCCTTTTTTCTTTCTTTCTTTCTTTCTTTCCTTCTTTCTTTCTTTTCTTCTTTTTTATTTATTTCTTTCCTTCTTTCTTTCATTCCTTCTTTCTTTCCTCATTTCCTTCTTTTTTTTCTTTCTTTCTTTCCTTCTTTGTTTGTTTCTTTCTTTCTTTCTTTCTTTCTTTCTTTCTTTCCTTCTTTTTTTATTTCTTTCTTTCTTTCCTTCTTTCTTTCTTTCTTTCTTCCTTTCTTTCTTACTTTCCTACTTTCCTTCTTTCTTTCTTTCTTTCTTTCTTTCTTTCTTTCTTTCTTTCTTCTTTCTTCTTCTTCTTTCTTTCTTTCTTTCCTTCTTTCTTTCTTTCTTTCTTTCTTTCCTTACTTCTTCCTTTCTTTCTTTCCTTCTTTCTTTCTTTCCTTCTTTTTCTTTCTTCTTTCTTCTTTCCTCTTTCTTTCCTTCTTTCTTTCTTTCCTATTTTTCTTTCTTTCCTTCTTACTTTCCTTCTTTCTTTCGTTTTTCTTTCTTTCCTTCTTTTTTATTTCTTTCTTTCTTTCCTTCTTTTTCATTTCTTTCTTTCTTTCCTTCTTTCTTTCTTTCTTTATTTCCTTCTTTCTTTCTTTCGTTCTTTCTTTCCTTCTTTCTTTCTTTCTTTCCTTCTTTCTTTCTTTCCTTCTTTTTTCTTTCTTTCTTTCTTTCCTTCCCTCTTTCTTTCTTTCTTTCTTTCCTTCTTTCTTTCTTCTTTCCTTCTTTCTTTCTTTCCTCCTTTTTTTCTTTCTTTCTTTCCTTCCCTCTTTCTTTCTTTCTTTCCTTCTTTCCTTCTCTTTCCTCTTTCCTTCTTTCTTTCTTTCCTTCTTTCTTTACTTCTTTTTCTTTTCTTTCCTTTCCTTTTCCTTCTTTCTTTCTTTCGTTCTTTCTTTCTTTCATTCTTTCTTTCCCTCTTTCTTTCTTTCTTCCTTTCTTTCCTTCTTTCTTTCTTTCTTTCTTTCTTTCCTTCTTTCTTTCCTTCTTTTTTCTTTCTTTCATTCTTTCTTTCCCTCTTTCTTTCTTTCTTCCTTTCTTTCTTCTTTCTTTCTTTCTTTCTTTCCTTCTTTCCTTCTTTCTTTCATTCTTTGTTTCATTCTTTCCTTCTTTCCTTCTTTCTTTCCTTCTTTCTTTCTTTCTTCCTTTCTTTCCATCTTTCTTTCTCTCTTTCCTTCCTTCTTTCTTTATTTCCTTCTTTCTTTCATTCCTTCTTTCTTTCCTCCTTTCCTTCTTTTTTCTTTCCTTCTTTCTTTCTTTCTCTCCTCTTTACTTCTTTCTTTCTTTCCTTCCTTCTTTCTTTCTTTCCTTCTTTCTTTCTTTTCTTCTTTTTATTTCTTTCTTTCCTTCTTTCTTTCATTCCTTCTTTTTTTATTTCTTTCTTTCTTTCTTTCTCTTTCTTTCTTTCTTTCTTTCTTTCTTTCTTTCTTTCTTTCTTTCTTTCTTTCTTTCTTTCTTTCTTTCCTACTTCCTTCTTTCTTTCTTTCTTTCTTTCTTTCTTTCTTTCATTCCTTCTTTCTTTCTTTCTTTTCTTTCTTTCTTTCTTTCCTTCTTTCTTTCTTTCTTTCTTTCTTTCTTTCTTTCTTTCTTTACTTCTTCCTTTCTTTCTTTCCTTCTTTCTTTCCTTTTTTCTTTCTTTCTTTCCTTCTTTCTTCCTTAATTCTTTCTTTCCTTTTTTTCTTTCTTTCTTTCTTTCCTTCTTTCTTTCATTCTTTCTCTCTTTCCTTCTTTCTTTCCTTCTTCCCTTCTTTCTTTCTTTATTTCCTTCTTTCCTTCTTTCATTCCTTCTTTCTATCTTTCTTTATTTCCTGATTTCCTTCTTTCTTTCTTTCTTTCTTTCTTTCTTTCTTTCTTTCTTTCTTTCTTTCTTTCTTTCTTTCTTTCCTTCTTTCTTTCTTTCTTTCTTTCTTTCCTCTTTTTTTCTTTCTTTCTTTCTTTCCTTCCCCTCTTTCTTTCTTTCTTTCCTTCTTTCCTTCTCTCTTTCCTTCTTTCTTTCTTTCCTTCTTTCTTTCTTTCTTTCCTTCTTTCTTTCTTTCCTTCTTTTTTTCTTTCTTTCTTTCCTTCCCTCTTTCTTTCTTTCTTTCCTTGTTTCCTTCTCTCTTTCCTTCTCTCTTTCCTTCTTTCTTTCTTTCTTTCCTTCTTTCTTTCTTTACTTCTTTCTTTCTTTCTTTACTTCTTTCCTTCTTTCTTTCTTTCTTTCTTTCTTTCTTTCTTTCTTTCTTTCTTTCTTTCTTTCTTTCTTTCTTTCTTTCTTTCTTTCCTTCTTTCTTTCCTTCTTTTTTCTTTCTTCATTCTTTCTTTCCTTCTTTCTTTCTTTCTTCCTTTCTTTCCTTCTTTCTTTCTTTCTTTCTTTCCTTCTTTCCTTCTTTCTTTCATTTTTTGTTTCATTCTTTACTTCTTTCCTTCTTTCTTTCCTTCTTTCTTTCTTTCTTCCTTTCTTTCCATCTTTCTTTCTTTCTTTCCTTCCTTCTTTCTTTAGTTCCTTCTTTCTTTCATTCCTTCTTTCTTTCCTCCTTTCCTTCTTTTTTCTTTCCTTCTTTCTTTTCTTTCTCTCCTCTTTACTTCTTTCTTTCTTTCCTTCCTTCTTTCTTTCTTTCCTTCTTTCTTTCTTTTCTTCTTTTTATTTCTTTCTTTCCTTCTTTCTTTCATTCCTTCTTTTTTTATTTCTTTCTTTCTTTCTTTCCTTCTTTCTTTCTTTCTTTCTTTCTTTCTTTCTTTCTTTCTTTCTTTCTTTCTTTCTTTCTTTCCTTCTTTCCTTCTTTCTTTCTTTCTTTCTTTCTTTCTTTCTTTCATTCCTTCTTTCTTTCTTTCTTTCTTTCTTTCTTTCTTTCCTTCTTTCTTTCTTTCTTTCTTTCTTTCTTTCTTTCTTTCCTTCTTTCTTTCTTTCTTCCTTCTTTCTTTCCTTTTTTCTTTCTTTCTTTCCTTCTTTCTTCCTTAATTCTTTCTTTCCTTTTTTTCTTTCTTTCTTTCTTTCCTTCTTTCTTTCATTCTTTCTCTCTTTCCTTCTTTCTTTCCTTCTTCCCTTCTTTCTTTCTTTATTTCCTTCTTTCCTTCTTTCATTCCTTCTTTCTATCTTTCTTTCTTTCCTGATTTCCTTCTTTCTTTCTTTCTTCTTTCTTTCTTTCTTTCTTTCTTTCTTTCTTTCTTTCTTTCTTTCTTTCTTTCCTTCTTTCTTTCTTTCTTTCTTTCTTTCCTTCTTTTTTTCTTTCTTTCTTTCTTTCCTTCCTTCTTTCTTTCTTTCTTTCCTTCTTTCCTTCTCTCTTTCCTTCTTTCTTTCTTTCCTTCTTTCTTTCTTTCTTTCCTTCTTTCTTTCTTTCCTTCTTTTTTTCTTTCTTTCTTTCCTTCCTTCTTTCTTTCTTTCTTTCCTTCTTTCCTTCTCTCTTTCCTTCTCTCTTTCCTTCTTTCTTTCTTTCTTTCCTTCTTTCTTTCTTTACTTCTTTTTTTCTTTCTTTACTTCTTTCCTTCTTTCTTTCTTTCTTTCTTTCTTTCTTTCTTTCTTTCTTTCTTTCTTTCTTTCTTTCCTTCTTTCTTTCTTTCTTCCTTTCTTTCCTTCTTTCTTTCCTTCTTTCTTTCTTTCTTTCATTCTTTCTTTCCCTCTTTTCTTTCTTTCTTCCTTTCTTTCCTTCTTTCTTTCTTTCTTCCTTCTTTCATTCTTTCTTTCCTTCTTTCTTTCTTTCTTTCATTCTTTCTTTCCCTCTTTCTTTCTTTCTTCCTTTCTTTCCCTCTTTCTTTCTTCCTTTCTTTCCTTCTTTCTTTCTTTCTTTCTTTCTTTCCTTCTTTCTTTCCTTCTTGTTTTCTTTCTTTCATTCTTCTTTCCCTCTTTCTTTCTTCCTTTCTTTCCTTCTTTCTATCTTTCTTTCCTTCTTTCTTTCTTTCTTTCCTTCTTTGTTTCATTCTTTCCTTCTTTCCTTCTTTCTTTCCTTCTTTCTTTCTTTCTTTCTTTCTTCATTTCTTTCTTTCTTTCCTACTTTCCGTCTTTCTTTCTTTATTTCTTTCATCTTTCTTTCCCTCTTTCTTTCTTTCTTCCTTTCTTTCCTTCTTTCTTTCTTTCTTTCTTTCTTTCCTTCTTTCTTTCCTTCTTTCTTTCTTTCTTTCCTTCTTTCTTTCTTTCTTTCCTTCTTTCTTTCTTTACTTCTTTTTTCTTTCTTTCCTTCTTTCCCTCTTTCTTTCTTTCTTCCTTTCTTTCCTTCTTTCTTTCTTTCCTTCTTTTTTTCTTTCTTTCATTCTTTCTTTCCTTCTTTCCTTCTTTCTTTCCTTCTTTCTTTCATTCTTTCATTCTTTCCTTCTTTCTTTCTTTCTTTCTTTATTTCTTTCCTTCTTTCTTTCTTTCTTTCATTCCTTCTTTCTTTCTTTCCTTCTTTCTTTCATTCCTTCTTTCTTTCCTCCTTTCCTTCTTTCTTTCTTTCCTTCTTTCTTTCTTTCTTTCCTCCTTTCCTTCTTTCTTTCTTTCCTTCCTTCTTTCTTTCTTTCCTTCTTTTTTATTCTTTCTTTCCTTCTTTCTTTCATTCCTTCTTTCTTTCCTCCTTTTCTTTTTTCTTTCTTTCTTTCTTTCTTTCTTTCTTTCTTTCTTTCTTTCTTTCTTTCTTTCCTTCTTTCTTTCTTTCCTTCTTTTTTTATTCTTTCTTTCTTTCCTTCTTTCTTTCTTTCTTTCTTTCTTCCTTTCTTTCTTTCCTTCTTTCCTTCTTTCTTTCTTTATTTCTTTCATTCTTTCTTTCCCTCTTTCTTTCTTTCTTACTTTCTTTCCTTCTTTCTTTCTTTCTTTCTTTCCTTCTTTCTTTCCTTCTTTCTTTCTTTCTTTCTTTCATTCTTTCTTTCCCTCTTTCTTTCTTTCTTCCTTTCTTTACTTCTTTCTTTCTTTCTTTACTTCTTTTTTTCTTTCTTTCCTTCTTTCCTTCTTAATTTCCTTCTTTCTTTCCTTCTTTTTTCTTTCTTTCATTCTTTCTTTTCCCTCTTTCTTTCTTTCTTCCTTTCTTTCCTTCTTTCTTTCTTTCTTTCCTTCTTTCTTTCCTTCTTTCCTTCTTTGTTTCATTCTTTCCTTCTTTCCTTCTTTCTTCCTTCTTTCTTTCTTTCTTTCCTTCTTTCTTTCATTCCTTCTTTCTTTCCTCCTTTCCTTCTTTCTTTCTTCCTTTCTTTCTTTCCTTCTTTCTTTCTTTCCTTCTTTTTTTATTTCTTTCTTTCTTTCTTTCTTTCTTTCTTTCTTCCTTTCTTTCTTTCTTTCCTACTTTCCTTCTTTCTTTCTTTCTTTCTTTCCTTCTTTCTTTCCCTCTTTCTTTCTTTCTTCCTTTCTTTCCTTCTTTCTTTCTTTCTTTCTTTCTTTCTTTCTTTCTTTCTTTCTTTCTTTCTTTCCTTCTTTCTTTCCTTCTTTCTTTCTTTCTTTCATTCTTTCTTTCCCTCTTTCTTTCTTTCTTCATTTCTTTCCCTCTTTCTTTCTTTCTTTCTTCCTTTCTTTCTTTCTTTCTTTCTTTCTTTCTTTCTTTCTTTCCTTCTTTCTTTCCCTCTTTTTTCTTTCTTTCATTCTTTCTTTCCCTCTTTCTTTGTTTCTTCCCTTCTTTCCTTCTTTCTATCTTTCTTTCCTTCTTTCTTTCTTTCTTTCCTTCTTTGTTTCA
>NW_027590041.1:0-4000 GCF_051106095.1 Pogona vitticeps
TACTTTCTTTCTTTCCTTCTTTCTTTCATTCTTTCTTTCTTTCTTTCCTTCTTTCTCTTTCCTTCTTTTTTCTTTCTTTCCTTCTTTCCTCCTTTCTTTCTTTCTTTCTTACTTTCCTTCTTGCATTCTGTCTTTCTTTCCTTCTTTCTTACTTACTTTCTTTCCTTCTTTCTTTCTTTCTTTCTTTCTTTCTTTCTTTCTTAACTTCTTTCTTTCCTTCCTTCCTTCTTTCTTTCCTTCTTTTTTATTTCCTTCATTCTTTCTTTTTTTACATCTTTTTTTCTTTCTTTCTTTCTTTCTTTCTTTCTTTCTTTCTTTCTTTCTTTCTTTCTTTCCTTCTTTCTTTCTTTCCCTCCTTCCTTCTTTCTTTCTTAATTTCTTTCTTTCTTTCTTTCTTTCTTTCTTTCTTTCTTTCTTTCCTTCCTTTTTTCTTTCTTTACTTCTTTTTTTCTTTCATTCTTTCTTTCCTTCATTCTTTCATTCTTTCTTTCTTTCTTTCTTTCCTTCTTTCTCTTTCCTTCTTTTTTCTTTCTTTCCTTCTTTCCTCCTTTCTTTCTTTCTTTCCTTCCTTCTTTCATTCTTTCTTTCCTTCCTTCTTTCTTTCTTTCCTTCCTTCTTTCTTTCTTTCCTTCTTTCTTTCTTTCTTTCTTCCTTTCTTCCTTTCTTTCTTTCTTTCCTTCCTTCTTTCTTTCTTTCTTTCTTTACTTCTTTCTTTATTTCCTTCTTTCTTGCTTTCCTTCCTTCTTTCTTGCTTTCCTTCCTTCTTTCTTTCTTTTTTTCTTTCTTTCTTTCTTTCATTCTTTCTTTCTTTCCTTCTTTCTTTCTTTCTTTCCTTCTTTCTTTATTTCTTTACTTCCTTCTTACTTTCCTTCTTTCTTTCTTTCTTTTCTTCTTTCTTTCTGTCTCTCCTTGTTTCTTTCCTTCTTTCTTTCCTTCTCTCCTTCTTTCCTTCCTTCTTTCATTCTTTCTTTCCTTCTTTCTTTCTTTCTTTCCTTCCTGCTTTCTTTCTTTCCTTCTTTCTTTCTTTCCTTCTTTCTTTCCTCCTTTCTTTCTTTCTTTCTTTCTTTCCTTCTTTCTTTCTTTCCTTTTTTTCTTTCCTTTCTTTCCTTCTTTCATTCTTTCTTTCCTTCTTTCTTTCTTTCTTTCCTTCCTGCTTTCTTTCTTTCCTTCTTTCTTTCATTCCTTCTTTCTTTCCTCCTTTCCTTCTTTCTTTCTTTCCTTCTTTTTTTCTTTCCTTTTTTCTTTCCTTCCTTCTTTCTTTCTTTCTTTATTTCCTTCTTTCTTCTTAATTCTTTCTTTCCTTCTTTCCTTCTTTCTTTCCTTCCTTCTTTCTTTCTTTCTTTCCTTCTTTCCTTCTTTCCTTCTTTCTTTCCTTCTTTCTATCCTTCCTTCTTTCTCTCTTTCCTTCTTTCATTCTTTCTTTCTTTCCCTCCTTTCTTCTTTCTTTCTTTCTTTCTTTCCTTTATTCTTTCTTTCCTTCCTTCCTTCTTTGTTTCTTTCTTTCTTTCTTTCCTTCCTTATTTCTTTCTTTCCTTCCTTTTTCTTTCTTTACTTCTTTTTTCTTTCTTTCTTTCTTTCTTTCTTTCTTTCTTTCCTTCTTTCTTTCATTCTTTATTTATTTATTTATTTATTTCCTTCTTTCTCTTTCCTTCTTTTTTCTTTCTTTCCTTCTTTCCTCCTTTCTTTCTTTCTTTCTTTCTTTCTTACTTTCCTTTTTTCATTCGGTCTTCTTTCCTTCCTTCTTTCTTTCTTTCTTTCCTTCTTTCTTTCTTTCTTTCTTTCTTTCTTTCTTTCTTTCTTTTCTTCTTTCTTTCCTTCCTTCCTTCTTTCTTTCCTTCTTTTTTATTTCCTTCATTCTTTCTTTTTTTACATCTTTTTTTCTTTCTTTCTTTCTTTCTTTCTTTCTTTCTTTCTTTCCCTTCCTTCTTTCTTTCTTTTCTTCCTTTTTTCTTTCTTTACTTCTTTTTTTCTTTCTTTCTTTCTTTCTTTCCTTCTTTCTTTCATTCTTTCTTTCTTTCTTTCTTTCCTTCTTTCTCTTTCCTTCTTTTTTCTTTCTTTCCTTCTTTCATTCTGTCTTTCTTTCTTTCTTTCTTTCCTTCTTTCTTTCTTTCTTTCTTTCTTTCCTTCTTTCTTTCCTTCCTTCCTTCTTTCTTTCTTTCTTTCTTTCTTTCATTCTTTTTCTTTCCTTCCTTCTTTCTTTCTTTCTTTCTTTCTTTCTTTCTTTCTTTCCTTCCTTCTTTCTTTCTTTAACTATTTTTTTCTTTCTTTCTTTCATTCTTTCTTTCTTTCTTTCTTTCCTTCTTTCTTTCTTTCCTTCTTTTTTTTCCTTTCCTTCTTTCCTCCTTTCATTGTTTCTTTCTTTCCTTCTTTCATTCTGTCTTTCTTTCCTTCTTTCTTTCTTTCCTTCTTTCTTTATTTCTTTCCTTCCTTCTTACTTTCCTTCTTTCTTTCTTTCTTTCCTTCTTTCTTTCTGTCTCTCCTTCTTTCTTCCTTCTTTCTTTCCTTCTTTCCTTCTTTCCTTCTTTCATTCTTCCTTTCCTTCTTTCTTTCTTTCTTTCCTTCCTGCTTTCTTTCTTTCCTTCTTTCTTTCACTCCTTCTTTCTTTCCTCCTTTCCTTCTTTCTTTCTTTCCTTCTTTCTTTCTTTCCTTTTTTTCTTTCCTTCTTTCTTTCCTTCTTTCATTCTTTCTTTCCTTCTTTCTTTCTTTCTTTCCTTCCTGCTTTCTTTCTTTCCTTCTTTCTTTCATTCCTTCTTTCTTTCCTCCTTTCCTTCTTTCTTTCTTTCCTTCTTTCTTTCTTTCCTTTTTTTCTTTCCTTCTTTCTTTCTTTCTTTCTTTATTTCCTTCTTTCTTTCTTTCTTAATTCTTTCTTTCTTTCCTTCCTTCTTTCTTTCTTTCCTTCATTCTTTCTTTCTTTCCTTCTTTCTTTCCTTCCTTCTTTCTTTCTTTCTTTCTTTCTTTATTTCCTTCCTACTTTCTTCCATTCCTTCTTTCCTTCCTTCTTTCCTTCCTTCTTTCCTTCCTTCTTTCCTTCCTTCTTTCCTTCCTTCTTTGTTTTGTTTCCTTCCTTCTTTCTTTCTTTCCTTCTTTCTTTCTTTCTTTCTTCATTTCTTTCGTTCTTTCTTTCCTTCTTTCTTTCCTTCCTTCCTTCCTTCCTTCTTTCTTTCTTTCTATCTTTCTTTCTTTCCTTCCTTCTTTCGTTCTTTCTTTCCTTCCTTCTTTCCTTCCTTCTTTCTTTATTTCCTTCCTTCTTTCTTTCTTTCCTTCTTTCTTTCTCTCTTTCTTCCTTTCTTTCTTTCTTTCCTTCCTTCTTTATTTCTTTCTTTACTTCTTTCTTTATTTCCTTCTTTCTTGCTTTCCTTCCTTCTTTCTTGCTTTCCTTCTTACTTTCTTTCTTTCTTTCTTTCTTTCTTTCTTTCCTTCTTTCTTTCATTCTTTCTTTCTTTCCTTCTTTCTCTTTCCTTCTTTTTTCTTTCTTTCCTTCTTTCCTCCTTTCTTTCCTTCTTTCTTTCTTTCCTTCTTTCTTTCTTTCTTTCCTTCTTTCTTTCCTTCCTTCCTTCCTTCTTTCTTTCTTTCATTCTTTCTTTCTTTCCTTCCTTCTTTCTTTCTTTCTTTCTTTCTTTCTTTCTTTCTTTCTTTCTTTCTTTCTTTCTTTCTTTCTTTCCTTCCTTCCTTCTTTCTTTCTTTCTTTACCTCTTTTTTTCTTTCTTTCCTTCTTTCTTTCTTTCCTTCTTTCTTTTTTTCCTTCTTTTTTCTTTCTTTCCTTCTTTCCTCCTTTCATTCTTTCTTTCTTTCCTTCTTTCATTCTGTCTTTCTTTCCTTCTTTCTTTCTTTCTTTCCTTCTTTCTTTATTTCTTTCCTTCCTTCTTACTTTACTTCTTTCTTTCTTTCCTTCTTTCTTTCTTTCCATCTTTCCTTCTTTCTTTCCTTCTTCTTCCTTCTTTCCTTCTTTCTTTCCTTCTTTCCTTCTTTCTTTCCTTCTTTCTTTCTTTCTTCTTTCCTT
>NC_006922.1:0-16751 GCF_051106095.1 Pogona vitticeps
GTCATTGTAGCTTACCACCAAAGCATAGTGCTGAAGACACTAAGACGAGCCTTACTCCAAAGACAAAAGCCTTGGTCCTAGGCTTAGAGTTATCTACAACCATACCTATACATGCAAGCATCCACACCCCAGTGAGTATGCCCTGGCCAACAGCCATGGAGCCGGCATCAGGGCCTACCCTAAGACGCCTAGCCCACAAAGCCACCTCCCCACGGACATGCAGCAGTAACAAACATTAGGCCATGGGCCAACTACTCAAGCCCGACCTAGCAATGGTTTTAAGAGTCGGCCAACATCCCTGCCAGCAGCCGCGGCTAAACGGCCCAGGACTCAAGATAACACCCCCGGCATAAAGAGTGGCCAAGACCCCACCACCAAACTTAAGAATGAATCAAAGCTACTACGTGATACAAAACCTCATGAGAAACCCAACATAAGATCTTAACACCAACGGACGTTCCCACCCACGAAGGCTAAGGAACAAACTAGGATTAGACACCCTACTATGCTTAGCTATAAACATATCATCGCCAGAAAAGTAGAGGCCACAGCCCGAAACTCAAAAGACCTGGCGGTACCCCACACCAACCTAGAGGAGCCTGTGCTATAATCGATAACCCGCGATCAACCTTACCACCCCTTGCAACTCCAGCCTGTATACCGCCGTCGTCAGCCCACCTCCCAAGAGAACGGAGCTAAACAACCCCCCCCATAAAAACGACAGGTCAAGGTGCAGCTTATGAGGTGGCACGCATGGGCTACAATGCCACATTCATGGCCAAACGAAACTCGAGCTGAACTTCACCCATTTAACCTCGAACTAAGCAGGATTTAGTAGTAAGATCAATAAGAACATTGATCTGAATCTATGCGCTGGGGTACGCACAAACCGCCCGTCACCCCCATTTTCAGCAAATACACCTGAAGACGGGGCAAGTCGTAACACGGTAAGCGCACCGGAAGGTGTGCTTGGAGCAAAAAGTAGCTTACTCTAAAGCACCCGTTTTACAATCGGAAGACGCCAAACACCGCAGCCTTTTTGAGCCTACCTTAAGCCCATCCAAACCCACAAACCAACCATTAAAATAACCCAAAACATTATGCTAAGACTAGTAGATGCGATCGAACATCACTCATATGACGCAATAGAGAAAGTACTGCAAAGGAAAACACCACATACAACGCCAGCACATTACAGCAGGGATTAACCCACGTACCTTTTGCATCACCGTCTAGCAAGAACACAGCAGACAAGAAGAATCCAAGCCTGCCCCCCCGAATGCAAGTGAGCTATTTCCAAGCAGTCTTTAAGGACGAACTCGTTTCTGTAGCAAAAGAATGAGATGACTTGAAAATAGAGGTGACAAGCCTAACGAACTTGCCGATAGCTGGTTGCCTGATCAAACGAATCTAAGTTCGACCTTGGACACTAACCATTCTCCACTAATGACCCCACTGTCCAAGAGATAATCAACTGAGGCTCAGCTCAATTGATGTGGGATACAGCCCAAAGTAGAGAAAAAGTATAAGTACTAGCCAGTAGGCCCCAAAGCAGCCACCACAAAATATAACGTTACAGGAACAACCAAAAAATTCAAAAAACCACAACAACTTCCTACTTCCACCCCAGGCTACTCTATTCAAAAATAGAAGAAACGATGCTAGAATTAGTAACAAGAGACACTCTCTAAGAACAAAACTTTAACACATCATCAGACCAGAAAAGACCGAACGACACAACCTTATTCAACACATTCAACCAACTGTAAACCCAACTCAGGATTGTTCACAAGAAAGACCTACAGCCTAAAAAGGAACTCGGCAAACAACCTTTCCAACTGTTTAACAAAAACATAGCCATTAGCCACCCAAGTATTAAAGGTACTGCCTGCCCAGTGAGGAACCCCTTAAACGGCCGCGATAATTCGTGCGAAGGTAGCGCAATCACTTGTCCTTTAAATAAGGACCTGTATGAATGGCCACATGAGAAAGAAACTGTCTCTTTAGGCCAGTCAGTGAAATTGATCCCCCTGTACAAAAGCAGGAATGACAAAGCAAGACAAAAAGACCCTGTGAAACTTAAAATTAATTGTCAACCTATGACAGACACTTTTAGTTGGGCCAACTATAGAGAAACAAAACCTCAAACCACATCATCAAGACCAACAAGTCTAAATGAATACACCACACCGACCCAGTACAACTGATTAAAGAACCAAGCTACTCCAGGGATAACAGCGCCACATTCTTGAAGAGTCCATATCAACAAGAATACCTACGACCTCGATGTTGGATCAGGATAACCTGATGGTGCAGAAGCTATCAAGGGTTCGTTTGTTCAACGATTAATAATCCTACGTGATCTGAGTTCCGACCGGAGCAATCCAGGTCGGTCTTTATCTACTCGAACGCTTCAGCCAGTACGAAAGGATCACTGAAGCAGGGTCCATCTAACTTACACACCCTATTATCATTATACTGCACATAACTCAAGTATTAAATACCAAGACACCATTACAAGAAAAGTAATTACTAAACCCAAACAAACTTTTGGCGTGGCAGAGTTGGATACAATGCAAGGGGCTTAAAACCCCTAATCAGACGTTCAAATCGTCTCACCAAAAAATATCAACCTGAATGCCCCAAACTCTAAGCCTAATCTCAATCATTATCCCAGCACTCATAGCAATTGCCTTCCTCACCCTCCTAGAACGAAAAACCATCGGCTCCACACAACTCCGAAAAGGACCAAACACAATCGGCCCACAGGGCCTACTACAACCCATAGCTGATGGGATCAAATTACTAGTTAAAGAACCCGTTCATCCAACACCATCATCTCCAATTATATTTACCGCAGCGCCCGCACTGGCTTTTTCCCTAGCCTTACTAATATGAACCCCCCTCCCAATACCACACCCACTCCTCAACATAAACCTGGGCCTTCTCTTCATTATGGCCACATCAAGCATAGCCGTCTACAGCACCCTATGAGCGGGATGAGCATCAAACTCAAAATACCCGCTACTCGGGGCACTACGTGCCGTAGCTCAAACCTTATCATATGAAGTAACACTAGGCCTACTATTAATATGCCTAGCTGCACAAACAGGAGGATACACACTACAACTCTTTATAGTTACACAAGAAAAGACATGGTTACTAACCATAACATGACCACTAGCAATGATATGATATATCTCCACCCTAGCAGAAACAAACCGAGCCCCATTTGACCTCCCAGAAGGAGAATCAGAATTAGTATCTGGGTTCAACGTAGAATATTCAGGGGGAATATTCGCCCTTTTTTTCCTGGCAGAATACTCAAATATCCTAACAATAAACATTCTATCCTCCATTCTATTCCTGAGCCCTAGTATTAGCACAGAACCAAATCTATTTACAACAAACTTAATGACAAAAGCTACATTACTGACTATAGGCTTCATCTGAATCCGAACAGCCTACCCACGATTCCGATACGACCAACTTAAACACCGATTATGAAAACAATTCTTACCAATCACCCTAACCTCCTGCCTCCTATTCATTGTTGTACCACTAATTACAGCCTCAACCCCACCAAACAACTTCTAGAGGAAAAGGGTTCGAACCTATACCTAAAAATTCAAAATTTTTAGTACTTCCAATTATACTACCCCCTACATAGGAAACGTGCCTGAAACATAAGGACTACTTTGATAAAGCAGACATGGAGCCATAAACTCCCGCTTCCCGCTAGGGTATGCTACGTCAAGCAGTTGGGCCCATGCCCCAAAAACGGTGAATACACCCCCTAACATTGCCACCAATAGCACTGCTTATAGTCACACTAGGAGTTATCCTCGGCACACTAACAGTTACCTCAGCTAACCACTGACTAACAGCCTGACTAGGCCTAGAACTAAACATAATCTCAATCCTCCCAGTAATCGCAAAACAGAAACACCCACGATCAACAGAAGCCGCAACAAAATACTTTTTAACACAAGCAACTGCCTCCGCACTTATTTTACTCTCAAGCACCCTAAATGCCTGACAAACAGGCTCATGAGACATTACACAACTCAACAATAAATTATCCTCCATCCTAATAATCTCTGCCCTAGCAATAAAAATAGGAGCAGCCCCAGCCCACTTCTGACTGCCAGAAGTAATACAAGGATCCACCCTAACCACAACTCTACTAATCACAACCTGACAGAAAATCGCCCCAATCACGCTCTTGTACACGATCTCAAACCACACCGAACCAATCATCACACTCTCTATTGGACTCCTGTCTATCCTAGTGGGGGGCTGAGGGGGCTTCAATCAAACTCAACTTCGAAAAATAATAGCCTACTCATCAATCGCACACCTTGGTTGAACAATAACAGTAATCTCAATTACACCAAACATTGCCCTAACAAATATTATCATCTACATAACTATCTCCACCCCATTTTTCCTCCTGCTTACAACCACATCATCTAAAACCCTACGAACCATAACAACAACCTGAACCCACGCCCCTACCACCACCGTTATTCTTATACTTCTACTACTCTCCATAGCAGGCCTACCACCACTAACAGGCTTTACACCAAAACTATTAATCCTAGACAACTTAGTCATACATAAACTAGCCATAATAGCCGTAATTATAGCCCTACTCTCTCTACTAAGCCTAACTTTCTACTTACGCACGACATATCTATTAACCTCAACAGCCTCCCCAACCACAACCCAATCAACCACACTCTGACGACTAAAACCCCACCAAAACCAAACCACAACAATCCTAACCCCCGTTGCCTTATTTAACATTACAGTTCTGCCTGCGCTACTTACATAGGGACTTAGGCTAAACTTTAAACCAAGGGCCTTCAAAGCCCTAAATAAGAGATACCCCTCTTAGTCCCTGCTTAAAACCTATAGAACTTCTCTACATCTCCTGATTGCAAATCAGACGCTTTAATTAAACTAAGGCCTCTTAGGGGTTGGAGGGCCTCGATCCCACACCATATTAGTTAACAGCTAACACGCCTACCACAGACATCAACCCCAGGTCTAAGGGCCTTCAAAGCCCATCATTTGATTTGCACTCAAATATTCTTTTTAAACCAATGTAAAGAGGGGATTTTACCCCATAAATGGAATTACAACCCACCACCTATCTTCAGCCACCTTTACAATGTCAACCATAAACCGATGACTACTATCCACAAACCACAAAGATATCGGAACCCTGTATTTCCTATTTGGTGTTGGCCCTGGAATACCAGGATCCGTTACCAGCCTACTAATTCGAATAAAACTAATCCAACCAGGGGAATCCTCAGGAGGGGACTCACTATATAACATATTCATCACATACCATGCACTAACTATAATCTTCTTCATAGTTATACCAATCATGATCGGGGGATTCGGAAACTGACTCGTACCATTAATACTAGGTGCCCCCGACATAGCCTTTCCACGCCTAAACAACATAAGCTTCTGACTTCTCCCCCCATCTTTCCTCCTCCTTATATCCACTGCTTGATTCAACTCAGGAGTAGGAACAGGATGAACCATCTACCCGCCCCTCTCAGGAAACCTAGCCCACGCCGGCCCATCAATAGACCTTGCCATCTTCGCCCTACACTTAGCAGGAGCATCCTCCATCCTTGGCGCAATTAATTTCATTACCACCTGCATCAACATATCTCCCCACCACATATCTCCGTACAACTGACCCCTATTCGTCTGATCAGTTTTCCTCACAGCCATTCTTCTACTACTATCACTCCCAGTACTAGCCGCAGCCATCACCATACTACTAACAGACCGAAACCTAAACACCACCTTCTTTGACCCAAATGGAGGAGGAGACCCAATCCTATTCCAACACTTATTCTGATTCTTTGGCCACCCGGAAGTCTACATTCTTATCCTACCCGGATTTGGAATAATCTCACACATTGTTACCCATCACTCCAGCAAAAAAGAACCCTTCGGCTATATAAGCATAGTTTGAGCCATACTAGCAATTACCGTCCTAGGATTTATTGTTTGAGCACATCACATGTTCACAGTAGGACTAGACGTCGACACCCGTGCCTACTTCTCAGCAGCCACCATAACCATTGCAGTCCCCACCGGAATCAAAGTGTTTAGCTGAGCCGCTACAATCTTTGGCGGAAAAATCCGTTGAACCGTACCAATATTCTGAGCTGCAGGATTCATTTACCTATTTACACTCGGCGGCCTCACCGGCATTATATTATCAAACTCTTCCCTAGACACAATACTACATGACACATATTACGTAGTTGCCCACTTCCACTACGTACTCTCCATAGGAGCCGTATTCGCCATCATAGAAGGACTAGTTCACTTCCACGCAATACTAACAGGATACTCACTAAACTCAACCCTAGCAAAAGCCCAATTCTGAGCCATATTCACAGGAGTCAACATCACTTTCTTCCCACAACATATACTAGGCCTCGCAGGAATACCTCGACGATACTCGGACTTCCCAGACGCCTATGCTATTTGAAATACCATTTCCTCAATGGGCTCAATTATATCCCTAGTCAGCGCTCTTACCATAATCGTAATTTTATGAGAAGCATTCTCCAAAAAACGATCCACCACACCAGCCACAACAGACGCCAAACTCCAAGAATGAACCCAAGGCACCCCACCTCCACAACACACATTTAACACCCCCCCAATAGTCCAAACAACAAGAAAGGAAGGACTCGAACCCCCTAATAGCTGAGTTCAAACCAGCCGCGTATCCCTTTAGCTTCTTTCTTATAGGACCCTAGTAAAAAAATTACATAAGTCTGTCAGACTTAAATTGTCAACCACCTTGACGAGTCTTAATAGCAGAAGCCTCCCAAGCACTATTCAATAATGCAGCCTCACCAACAATAGAAGAACTACTACACTTCCATGACTTCGCCATAATCATACTGATAATAATCGGAACCTCAATCATAATTACACTCCTCATAATCACTACAACCAAGCTATACCTAACAGCATCAACAGACGCCAACCAGCTAGAATTCATATGAACCGCCCTCCCAGTCACAATTCTTATTTTTATTGCTGCCCCCTCCATACGAACCCTATACCTGGTAGAAGACCTAGAACACCCTCACCTCACTATTAAAACTCTAGGACACCAATGATACTGAAGCTACGAATATTCAGACTATGAAACCATCACATTCGACTCCTACATAATTAAAGAACAATTCCTAACAAAAGGAAGCCCACGACTACTAGAAGTAGACAACCGAATAGTCTTCCCAACATCAACACTCACCCGCCTATTAATCTCATCAGATGACGTCCTACACTCATGAACCCTCCCAGCCATGGGAATCAAAACAGACGCCGTACCAGGACGCTTAAACCAACTCATCTTCACATCCTCACGACCAGGAGTGTTCTACGGACAATGCTCAGAAATCTGTGGGACAAATCACAGCTTTATACCAATTTCAGCAGAGGCCATACCAATAATGCACTTCGAAAACTGAGCCTCATCATTCAACACTTCTTCATCAAGAAGCTTGCAAAGCACTAGCCTTTTAAGCTAATGAAGGGACACTTTTCCCCCTGATGCTTGCCTCAACTGAACCCCTCCCCCTGATTCTACATCATAGTAGCCACCTGGGCCACAATAATACTACTAATCACAAAACTAACAGCCACACCAACTCACACCACACCAATCAACACAAATAAACCACCACATACCAAAACCACCTGACCATGATAACCAACCTATTCACCCAATTTTCAATCCCAACTGTTCTTGGAGTTTCACTGCTCCCAATTACCCTCTTATACCCCTTAATCTTAATAACCTTTCCTAAAAAACAGCTGATATCGAACCGATATACCACAATAACCTTTTGACTCACCAAGAACATTATTAAAAACCTTATACCACCATCCACCTCCCCAACCCACAAATGAACACCAATCTTAACTTCCCTAATCCTACTAATCCTTACCATCAATATCCTGGGAATACTCCCATACACCTTTACCCCAACAACACAGTTGTCACTAACCTTAACACTAGCCTTCCCACTATGACTCGGAACAGTACTAACAGGGCTACGAACACAACCCACCACAGCAATAGCACATCTCTTACCAATAGGCACCCCCATCCCACTAATTCCAATTTTAATCGTAGTCGAAACCATCAGCCTACTCATCCGCCCACTAGCCCTCGGAGTACGACTAACAGCCAACCTGACCGCCGGACACCTCCTCTTACAACTAATCTCCACCACAACCCTAATAACAACCACAACACTGCCCGCCCTTGCACCCGCACCAGCTCTAGTTCTCATACTATTCACAATTCTAGAAATCGCCGTAGCAGTTATTCAAGCCTACGTATTTACCCTACTTTTAACCCTATACCTACAAGAAAACTCCTATGAAACATCAAACCCACCCATTTCACATAGTAGACCCAAGCCCATGACCAATCCTCGCAGCTACAGCTGCACTATTCACCACCTGAGGACTTGGAACATGAATACACACAAAAACTATAACCACCCTAGAAATCGGCCTAATTACAATACTACTAACATCATATCAATGATGACGGGATGTTACACGAGAAGCCACCTTCCAAGGCCACCACACCAAAAAAGTACAAAAAGGGCTACGCTACGGAATAATTTTATTTATCACATCAGAAGTCCTATTCTTCTTCGGATTTTTCTGAACCTTTTTCTTCCTAAGCCTCAACCCATCCCATCCCTTAGGCCTTCAATGACCACCCAAAGGAATTAAACCACTTGACCCATTTGAAATTCCTCTACTAAACACAATAGTTTTACTTACATCAGGATTTACAGTAACTTGAGCACACCATTCAATTATAGAAGGCTCACGAAAGGGGGCCATCCAAGCTCTCACCATAACTATTCTACTTGGACTTTACTTTACTGTACTACAAGCTACAGAATACCTGGAAGCCCCGTTCACAATTTCCGATGGAGCCTACGGGTCGATTTTTTTCGTGGCCACAGGATTTCACGGACTTCACGTAATTATTGGCACCACATTCCTAATCACCTGCCTTTTACGACAACTACAGCACCACTTTACCACTTCTCACCATTTCGGCTTCGAAGCAGCAGCCTGATACTGACACTTCGTAGATGTAGTGTGAATTTTCTTATACACCTCCATTTACTGATGAGGCTCATACTACTTTAGTACAAAACAATACATGTGGCTTCCAACCACACAATCTTATATCTAATAAGAAGTAGTAAATAACACCAGCAATAACCCTCATAACCCTAGCAGCCCTCCCACAAATTTTAACACTAGCTATCATCCTACTACCACCAAAAACCCCAGACATACAAAAAATATCCCCATACGAGTGCGGCTTTGACCCACTTGAAAACTCACGCCTACCATTCTCCCTACAATTCTTCCTAATTGCAATCTTCTTCCTTTTATTTGACTTAGAAATTGCCCTACTCCTACCTCTACCATGAGCCATCAACACATCACCAACCCTATCCACCATATGGGCGTTCTCCCTACTTATTCTCCTAGCAATCGGACTAGCATATGAATGAACACAAGGAGCCCTAGAATGATCAAAATAAGAGATTAGTTTAATCAAAACAGCTATCTTCGAAATAGCAAATCTGACTTATCAGATCTTTTCATTGCCCCAATTTACACCATACTATTAACCTCATTCTCTTTAGCCCTTACAGGAACTGTAATAAACCGTACACACATAATATCAATACTACTAGGCATTGAAGCCATAACCCTAAGTATTTTCATAATCATGGCCACGCTCTCAATTAACTCACCTAACACTACAGCAGCACCAATTATTATAATCACTATAGCCGCCTGTGAAGCAAGCACCGGGTTAACACTCTTAATGCTCACCTCAAAAAAAAACACCAACGACTATATAAAAAACCTAAACCTCCTACAATGTTAAAAACTATCTTTCCTATAATTACTATCATAATATCCAGTATATTACTAAAAACAAACACCTTACAACCCGCAATTACAGCATATACTATATTACTAACCACACTCAGCCTGCAATGACTCCACTCACCAATACTGCTAAACTACCAATACGCAAACAAATTTATAGCCGTAGACCAAATCTCCGCCCCTCTACTAATTCTAACCTATTGACTCCTCCCAATAATAATTTTAGCAAGCCAAAACCACCTAAAACATGAACCTTTAATCCGGAAACGAATTTTTCTACTAAACACAACAATCTTAACCATCCTACTAACAATTGCTTTATCAACAACAAACCTCCTACTATTCTTCATCTCATTCGAAGCCACACTCATCCCCGCTTTAATCCTAATTACACGATGAGGCAGCCAACAAGAACGCCTTACAGCAGGCTACTACTTCCTATTCTACACCTTAATAGGGTCCTTACCACTATTAACAGCCCTACTAGTCATAAACAACTCAACAGACCACCTAAACCTCATAATATTCTCAACCTTCAAATTAAAAACAACCAACCTAACCAACAGCGCATTATGACTAGCCTGCATGATAGCCTTCATAGTTAAAATACCAATATACGGAGTGCACCTCTGACTACCCAAGGCACATGTAGAAGCCCCCATCGCAGGCTCAATAGTACTAGCCGCCATTCTACTAAAACTTGGTGGCTACGGAATTATCCGAATCTCACCAATCCTACAACCAACAGAAAAACTTCACTACCCACTTATCCTGCTTGCCTTATGGGGCATTATTATGGCAGGCCTAACTTGCCTTCGACAAACAGACCTTAAGGCTATAATCGCCTACTCATCCGTAAGCCACATGGGCCTGGTGACCGCAGCCGCTCTACTACAGACCCCCATAAGTATCTCCGGGACAATAATCTTAATGGTAGCCCACGGACTAACCTCCTCAATAATATTCTGTCTTGCTAACATACTATACGAACGCACCAATTCACGAACCCTGATTACAATACGGGGACTGCAAAAAACCTCATCACTTATAACAATATTCTGACTAATAGCATGCTTGACCAACTTAGCCCTCCCCCCAACAATTAATTTAATAGGAGAGCTCATTATCATTTCAGCTCTATACAACTGATCCCCAATAACATTTACAATGCCTGCCATCGGAACTGTCCTAACTGCAGCATACACCATACACATATTTTCATCCCAACGAGGAAAACTCCCTAAAGAAATAACAACATGCCAACCACACACCCGAGAGTTCCTATTACTCGCCCTCCACCTACTACCAACTCTAGCATTAACGTTCAACCCACAATTAATTTCAGGCCCAACACTATGCCAAGATAGTTAAAAAATAACATTAGGTCGTGACCCTAAAGATAGAGGTTTGTGCCTCTTCCCGGCCGATGGGCTTAGCGGAGCTGCTAACTCTGCAATCTGGGCCTGATCTCCCGGGCCCGTCACTTTTAGAGGAAACTAGTTAATCCAGTGGCCTTAGAAGCCACTATTCTTGGTGCAACTCCAAGTAAAAGTACTGTGACAATAATAATTCTCACTCTGCAACTAACGACCATTTTCATCATGACCACACCTCTCCTACCAAAATGAGGAGGGCGCGCACCCATCTCCGTAAAGACCGCAGTAAAAATAGCCTTTATCACCTCACTAATTCCCAGCACACTAATACTAAAATACCAAGCTCAACCCCTATCAACGCTATTCCCCATTTCAACAAAACCAGACATATGCCTAACAATCACGCTCAATCATTTTTCTGCCCTACTTCTTCCAGTTGTCCTATTTGTTGCCTGATCAATTATAGAATTTGCAACCTGGTATATCTCCCCAACCCCCCTCACAAAAACCTTTACCAGCGCCCTACTAATTTTCTTGCTGGCCATGGTGATCTTAATCTGCGCAGGAAACCTATTCCAACTGTTTATCGGATGGGAAGGTGTTGGAATTATATCTTTTATTCTAATCAATTGATGAACCTCACGAACAACCACAAACTCTGCAGCATTACAAGCAATGATTTACAACCGAATTGGAGACATCGGACTCATCCTAGCCATCTCTATCCTCGCTATACACTACTCAACCTGAGACCTAGTACAATCCACCGCCCAACAAACCAAAGACATGCTTCTTGCCATAGGCTTAACCCTGGCAGCAGTTGGAAAATCCGCCCAGTTTTTCATACACATATGACTTCCAACAGCCATAGAAGGCCCTACACCAGTCTCCGCCCTCTTACACTCTAGCACCATAGTAGTTGCAGGCATTTACATACTAGCACAACTACACCCACTACTTAATGCCTCAAAACACATCCTTACCCTGTGCCTATACTTAGGAGCAACTACTTCCCTATTCACTGCCTCCTGCGCACTCGCTCAAAATGACATCAAGAAGGTCATTGCTTTCTCAACCTCAAGCCAACTAGGACTAATAATAACTGCAATCGGAATTGGCTCACCCGGACTAGCTATTTTTCATATAGCAACCCACGCTACATTCAAAGCCACCCTATTTCTTTCCGCAGGCTCTATCATCCACTGCATACAAAATGAGCAGGATATTCGAAAAATAGGCAACTCCTCAACTACTATGCCAATCACAACCACCTGTCTCACAATTAACAGCCTCACCCTAGCAGGAATTCCATTTCTATCAGGATTCTACTCAAAAGATGCAATCTTGGAAACCATAACCAACTCCCACCTAAGCTCATGGGCCCTATTAATAACAATTATAGCCACAACCATAACCTCCGCATATACCCTACGAATGCTTATTTACACAACTGCTGCCTCCCCCCGACATAAACCATACACCCACCTCCACGAATCTGAATCCAACCAAGTTTCACCCATTCTCCGCCCAACCATCCTGACAATTATTCTGGGCTTAACCCTCTCCACAATCTTCCCAGCCCAACCTACAACCCCCCTTCCAACAACCCTTAAACTAATCCCAATCCTAACCATCCTCATTGGCACCACATTAACCATTGACTTAACAAACACAAGCCTGACACCAACCCCACAAAAATATGCACCATATAAAACCTGAAATCAACTGGCCTTCTACGGTATTATACTACATCGATCATTTTCATTTATGGCCCTAAAATTAAGCCAGGCCTCAACTCAACTAATCGATTTAATTTGACTAGAAAAATCAGGACCAAAGTATCTTCACTCAACGAACACCGAAATTTCAAAACTAACCACCGCACAGACCGGACTCCTAAAAAATTACTTAATCATCTTCTTAATTTTTACTTCCACCCTCATCACCATTTATCACCTGACTAAATATTACTAATATGCACCAAAATAAATATTCCCCAGGCTCACCCCCATTCATTTACTATCGTCCGGTACCCCCCCTACCCCCCCATTGCTGAAAGAGTAAAAAATCACACATACGTATATGTATAATCCCCATTATTTAGTACTAAATAATGTAACCTTATGCCCTATGTATATCGTGCATTAATTTTTTTGCCCCATGCATATCATCATAGACATTCCCCTCTTAATCATACTAACTACATGTCATTATATAAGGTACAGTATACCCTTCACCCCATGGATATCAAGCATGCACATATCTGCTTAATCTTACATAACCCTTGCCCAACCAATCAACATTCTATATGTACCCCTCCCGAGAGATCAGCAATCCTTGCATGAAAGGTTTATCATGTCTAGCTTCAGGCTCCTATATCGAGGTTGCATCACAACTGTACTTTCCAAGGCCTCTGGTTGTTACTTCAGGCACATCACATCCAACTCCGCCCACGGTTATCTTTCCAAGACCTATGGTTGATGGTGTATTACATCTCACCCATGACCCCCCATTCCTTGCCCTTCCGGCATTTGGTACTTTTTATCTATTTTCAACTCTCTGTACATTTCAAGTGCCCAGCAATTACAGTTGCACCTAGTCCATATATTAAAGTGTGTACCCCGCTATATATCCCATGTATTACAATCTTTTAATGCTCGTAGGACATAAAACTTATAAAAAACAACCAATTTGACCAGAAATACCGAGAACAACAAACATTCATCAAACATATGTTGTAACCCCTATATTTACGGGCAATAGACACTCCAGCCCGAGCCAACTCCAACACAACAAACAATGTAATTAACAATCCAACCCCTAAGAAAAAAAGACAAAACCCCCCCACCGAATACAACATAGAAATACCACCATAACCAGAATCCAACATAAAAACTAACCCGCCCCCCATTTCCCCAAAATCCAAGTAACCACCCCCTATTCACACTACTATCATAACAACCAAAAAATACCCAACACTAGACAACCCAACAACATAATTACCCCATGCCTGAGGATATACATCCGAAGCAAGAGCAATTGAATAAGCAAATACCACCAACATACCCCCCAAGTAAACCAAAAACAAAATTAACGCAATAAAAGAATAACCAAACTCAGCCAAAACACCGCACCCAAACCCAGAAGCAATTACTAATGCCCCCGCACCAAAACAAGGAGAGGGGTTAGATGCAACCCCAATAACCCCCAAAAGAAACCCCAAAGCAATAAAAAAAACCAAGTGCATAATTTCCATCAAATTTGCTTGAACCTCCGACCCGAAAAATCCACCTTGTTATTCAACTATAGAAATATGTCCATCCCCCGAAAAGAAACCCCCATCTTACAAGATGTTAACTCTGCACTAGTAGATCTCCCAACCCCATCAAATCTCTTCAGCTGATGAAACTGCGGCTCCCTTCTAGGCCTTATACTTATAACCCAAATTACCACAGGCATCCTCCTAGCCATACACTACAAAGCAGACGTATCACTAGCCTTCGACTCCGTCTCATACATCTCCCGAGAAGTTTTCTACGGGTGACTAATCCAAAACCTTCACGCAAACGGGGCTTCCTTCTTCTTCATTTGCCTTTACTTACACATCGGCCGAGGACTCTACTACGGCTCTTACTTAAACACAAGTACATGAACCCTAGGAATTGTACTCCTTCTACTATCAATAATAACCGCATTCATAGGCTATATCCTACCATGAGGACAAATGTCATTTTGAGCAGCAACAGTAATCACCAGTCTCATCTCAACAATTCCATATATTGGAAAATCTATTATGGAATGAATCTGAGGTGGCTTCTCAGTAGACGACCCAACCCTAACACGACTTTTTACATTACACTTCATCATACCATTTGTAATCATCGGTACAATAGGTGTACATCTAGCAACACTACACCAATCAGGATCCAACAACCCAACCGGATTTTCATCGGCCCTCGACATAGTCCCACTACACCCATACTTCACCATCAAAGACATCATATTCGGAGTATTTACCCTACTCACCCTCACCCTAATTACACTCCTCACCCCAAACCTATTTATTGAACCTGAAAACTTCATTAAAGCAAACCCCATAGTTACCCCAACCCACATCAAACCGGAGTGATACTTCCTATTTATTTATGCTATTCTCCGAACACCCCCCGCCAAAGTAACAGGAGTTGTCCTTGCTCTCTTTGCAATTATAGGCCTTGCCCTCATACCAGTGTTACACCTTTCCAAACAACGAAGTTTAATATACCGACCAATCTCACAATTCCTATTCTGAACCCTAGCAGCTACAATCTGGGCCCTAACATGAGCAGGCGGAACACCACTAACATACCCAATAAACACCATCGGAGCCGCTGCCACCATCGCTTACTTCACCCTCCTATTCATCATTATACCAATTGCCGCTAAACTTGAAAACTCAGTCTAACGTTCTGCTAGCTTAAACACCATAGAGCGTTAGTTTTGTAAACTAAAGACGGGAACACCCGCAGATCATCAAAAGAGGACTATAAGCCCGATCCCTGGCCCCCAAAGCCAACATTTTAACTAAACTATCTTTTGTTTTTCACCTGACTAAATATTACTAATATGCACCAAAATAAATATTCCCCAGGCTCACCCCCATTCATTTACTATCGTCCGGTACCCCCCCTACCCCCCCATTGCTGAAAGAGTAAAAAATCACACATACGTATATGTATAATCCCCATTATTTAGTACTAAATAATGTAACCTTATGCCCTATGTATATCGTGCATTAATTTTTTTGCCCCATGCATATCATCATAGACATTCCCCTCTTAATCATACTAACTACATGTCATTATATAAGGTACAGTATACCCTTCACCCCATGGATATCAAGCATGCACATATCTGCTTAATCTGACATAACCCTTGCCCAACCAATCAACATTCTATATGTACCCCTCCGCGAGAGATCAGCAATCCTTGCATGAAAGGTTTATCATGTCTAGCTTCAGGCTCCTATATCGAGGTTGCATCACAACTGTACTTTCCAAGGCCTCTGGTTGTTACTTCAGGCACATCACATCCAACTCCGCCCACGGTTATCTTTCCAAGACCTATGGTTGATGGTGTATTACATCTCACCCATGACCCCCCATTCCTTGCCCTTCCGGCATTTGGTACTTTTTATCTATTTTCAACTCTCTGTACATTTCAAGTGCCCAGCAATTACAGTTGCACCTAGTCCATATATTAAAGTGTGTACCCCGCTATATATCCCATGTATTACAATCTTTTAATGCTCGTAGGACATAAAACTTATAAAAAACAACCAATTTGACCAGAAATACCGAGAACAACAAACATTCATCAAACATATGTTGTAACCCC